>NW_026652291.1:58291079-58408011 GCF_009828535.3 Hylobates moloch | reverse complement strand
AAAAAAAAAAAAAAAAAAAAAAAAAACTGTATTAAATATTACCTTGAGCAAGCCCTTCTCCCTAGACTTCGCTGTCCTCCTTTGAAAGGGGGTGGGGGGATAATAATATACATGTGAGCAAGAGAAACTTTTATTTTCTTTTGATTTCCCACTCCTCAGGTAAATCAAACTCTTTCCTACCTCAGGGCCTTTACACTTACCAATTCCTTTGCCTGAGATGAGTACAGTCTACCCAGTACATGGGCAGCTCTTCCCTTCTCATTCTTCAGATTTCAGTTCAAACGTCCCCTCCTCAGAGAAATCTTTCCTTAACACCTATCCTAGTTCAACCCCTCCCATTGCTATTATATCGCCCTATTTATTTCCTTCATAGTACTTAGAATCTCAGAGCTATCTGCTTTACTTATTTGCTCACTGATGTACATATTTTCCCTCAGTAGTAGGTAAGATTCAAGAGAGAAGAGACCAAGTCTGTCTTATCCACCATTTTGTGCCCACAGAGCCTGGCAGTTATTAAAACAGGCACTTCATAATTACTTGAAGGACAGAATAACTAATAAGGCTGCTGTGAAGCCCGAGAGAGTCATGAATATCAAGCACTTGGCACACAGTATGAAATCTCAATCATCACCCATTAGAGTTCTGTCAAACGAAAGGTCATGTATTACTTTAATGCAATATCGATCAGCAGTTAAGACAAAAGAACTATAGAAACTAAATATATCGACATGGATAGAACCCCAAAACATTATTGATTGAAAAATACATGTTTCGGCTGGGCGCGGTGGCTCACGCTTGTAATCCCAGCACTTTGGGAGGCCGAGGCGGGTGGATCACGAGGTCAGGAGATCGAGACCATGGTGAAACCCCGTCTCTACTAAAAATACAAAAAATTAGCCGGGCGTGGTGGCGGGCGCCTGTAGTCCCAGCTACTCGGAGAGGCTGAGGCAGGAGAATGGCGTGAACCCGGGAGGCGGAGCTTGCAGTGAGCCGAGATTGCGCCACTGCACTCTAGCCTGGGCGACAGAGCGAGACTCTGTCTCAAAAAAATAAATAAATAAATAAATAATAAATAAATAAAATAAACCCTTATTTTAATCTTGCCACATCACTATCAGATGGGTATACTTAATACCACCATTTTACAGATAAGGAGACGAGGCCTAATAGAGGTTAAAAAACTCTCTCAAAGCTGTATATCTAGTAAGTAGCAGAGCTGGGATCTAAATCACTGTCTCAACCAAATCTCCATGCTCTTAAACATTACACTCTACTGCATTTCCATTTATCCCAGCTGACCCCAGGCAGAGGAGTGACAGAACTCAAGTTCTGACTCTGAGCTTTCAATCCCCTCTACCTTTCACGCCTAGACATTTTGGAATACAACAATAATTTAATATATATGTGCCCGTGTTGTAAGTTTAACTTGATAATACTAATTTTTTGCTTAGATAGGTTCCTTTTTCATATTTAATTTCTCAAGTAACACTTTGGGGCACACAAGGCAGTTTTCTAAAAGGATGTCTTACTTAGGAGACTTTAATTTAGTAATGCTTTTAATGGAATCTGGCTGGCTTGTTACAGTTCAAGATGAGTTTCCTGATCAGCTGGCTGCTTTTTTGGTTACTTGAGAGGTGGCGCAGTTTAAAAACCTCAACTGGAGTTTCAGCTCTTTCACTAACTCAATAATCCTGTACACATCATTTAATCTTCTTTACCTTGGTAATATCTGTTATCTAATTCCAACATTTTGTGGCTCCAATCTGTCTTACAAACACTTGTCAGTATATTAACTACATAATATCTAAAAAAAGATATGACAGATAAAAGTTCAGACAAAGAGAAACAACTGGTTTTGTCGTTGCTGTTGTTTTTGAGACAGGGTCTCTTTATGTCACCTATGCTAGAGTGCAGTGGCAAGATCATGGCTCACTGCAGCCTCAAACTCTCAGGCTCAAGCAATCCTCTCACCTCAGCCTCCCAAATACTTAGGACTACAGATGTGAGCCACCACGCCTAGCTAGCTTTTAAATTTTATGTAGAAACAGTTGTCTTGCTATGTTGCTCAGGCTGGTCTTGAATTCCTGGCCTCAAGCAATCTGCCTGCCTCAGTCTCCCAAAGTGCTGGGATTACAAGTGTGAACAACCACACCTCAGCTGAAATTGAACTATGTGTTATATTCAGTGTTTAAGTCTACCGACTTTGAGTTGTTTCTCCTCACTCCAATATCCTTCATTTTCCTGCAATTCTTCAGCACAAGTTCCAGCTTTCAAGGAAGAGTTTTCCAACCTCTACAAAAGCAACCATGTTGATTTCTTACAACAGACTTTATATTACACAATCTACCTCCTTGGTTTTAGGTCATCCTACATTCTTATTTAATGTTTCTAATGAAGTTCATAATCATCAATTCGCTCTGAATCTTTTATTCAGTCACTCACTCAACAAATATTAACTGAGGACCTACAAATGTGCCAGGCAGCAGTGGCTTAAGAGTAATTGTTTTCTACCTCATGTGTAACCCACAAGGTTAGAACACAATGATTACTGAATACATGTGTGGATATTTATTAATATATGTGTGTCTGGTTTTTTTTTCTTTTTTTTTTTTTTGAAACGGAGTCTTACTCTGTCACCCAGGCTGGAGTGCAAGCTCCGCTTCCTGGGTTCACGCCATTCTCCTGCCGCAGCCTTCTGAGTAGCTGGGACTACAGGCGCCCACCATCACGCCCGGCTAATTTTTTTGTGTTTTTAGTAGAGACAGGGTTTGACCGTGTTAGCCAGGATGGTCTTGATCTCCTGACCTCGTGATCCACCTGTCTTGGCCTCCCAAAGCGCTGCGATTACAGGTGTGAGCCACCGCACTTGGCTTTTTTTTTCTTTTTTTGATGTGTGTCTCTTAAATTAGTTCTGAAAGAGCTTTGAGGCTGAACTGTTTAATAGATAATTACAGGTTGAGTAAAAAACAGCAGAAATGGAATGATCTCCATGAGCCCTCCCATGAAGAATCCTGTCCTCTCTTCCAGACTCCATCTCCCAAAGCAAACCCGTTCTCCTTAGATGCACTTAAAGGCAGGGGTACCATTCAGGCTGGGCATGATTACAGGACACAATGGAGGATATGGGAATAAGAAGAGGCAAAGGATCCAGATAGGAGAGAAGTATTGAAGCAAGTCATCATTTACACTATCTCAAGAAAATGATCCTTTTATCTGACTGTACCAGCCGACCTTCATTCACACGAAACATAAATTTAACTAAACAACTTGCATTTTCCATTAGCTTCATTAAAACTGGATTGCCCTTCACTTGTGTGGCCACTAAGCACACTGTCATTATTGTTTTTTTTTTTGAGACAGAGTTTTGCTCTTTTTGCCCAGGCTGGAGTGCAACGGTGCGATCTTGGCTCACCGCAACCTCTGCCTCCCAGGTTCAAGCAATTCTCTTGCCTCAGCCTCCTGAGTAGCTGGGATTACAAGGACGCTCCACCACGCCTGGCTAATTTTTTTTGTATTTTTAGTAGAGATGGGGTTTCTCCGTGTTGGTCAGGCTGGTCTCGAACTCCCGACCTTAGGTGATCTGCCTGCCTCGGCCTCCCAAGTTGCTGGGATTACAGGCGTAAGCCCCCATGCCTGGCCACTGCCATTATTTATAGTCTTATCTCGTATGCAATGATTACTCCAGTGTACTTACTGCCTTAGGATATTTCTGAGACATGGGTGGCACTATGATGTCATCACTGTCTGTAGTTTGTGCTTCACTGACTTCAGAACCTTGTTCAGAGGATTCTTTATCTGCTAGAGAAGAGGTTGCAGTTATAGAACTGTTTCAAAGCACTCTAGCCCAAGAAAAGACCCAGCACACACATCTCCAATCCACTGTCTGGTCACCAGTTCCGAGTGTCTAGATTTTGCCTTCACTTACTAAGAATCGAACCCTCTTTTTCAAAGGTACACTTATTCAGAAGCTTGCCAAACATACAGGATTCACTTCTCAAAAAAAGAAAGGGAAAGAAGGAAAACAGAAAGGAAGAAAGGAAGGATGACAGGAAGGAAGGGTGAGAGTAAGGGAGGACGAAAGGAAGGCCTTTTGTGGGGGCTGAAGAAAATGGCCAAGCTTCAGGTAAAGCTGTGCAATTGGGTGGGGCAGACTGTATTTTCCAAAGATGGCCTCTCTGGCTGGGCGTGGTGGCTCATGCCTATAATCCCAGAACTTTTGGAGTTCAAGGTGGGTGGATCACCTGAGGTCAGGAGTTTTAGACCAGCCTGGCCAACATGGTGAAGCCCCATCTCTACTAAAAATGCAAAATTAGCCTGGCTTGGTGGCGCACTCCTGTGGTCCTAGCCACTCAGGAGGCTGAGGCAGAAGAGTTGCTTGAATCCGGGAGGCAGAGGTTGCAGTGAGCCGAGATGGAGCCACCACACTCCAGCCTGGGTGACAAGAGACTCTGTCTCAAAAAAAAAAAGATGGCCTCAAATGGTCTCTCCCACCCCACATGCTCTCCTTACAATGCGACTGACCTTGACACTGCTCCTATTGAGTGGTGCGGTCTTTGTCCCCTCCCCTTCAACTAAGGTGGATCTTTTGGACTGTCTCAACTGAAAGAGTATGGTAGGAGTGATGCTATGTGACTTCTAAAGCCAGAACACAAAAATGCCATAGACTTGTACCTTGCTGTCTTGGAACTCAGCTACCAATCTGTGAGGAAGCCCAAGCAACCACTGACAGCCAGGACCACCTGATCAGCTAGTAGGGTGAGCTATCTTGCAAGTTGAACCCATCAGCCCCCCAGCTGAGCTACCCCAGCTAATGCCACATTGAGAGAGGAGAAATGAGCCTTCTTCATGAGACCTGCCTAACATGCAGAGTAGTGAGCCAAAGAAATGATAATTGTTTTAAGTCATTAAGTTTTGGACTAGATTATTACACAGCATTAGATAACTGGATGGCAAGCTGTGCCTCTTCTGTAAAATTTCAAATCTTGGGTTGTCTGTTTCACTGAGGTCTCAAAGGGAAAAGGTCTGAGGGGCAGCAAAAGCAAAGGCTGCTAAAGGACACAAGGCTTTGTCTACATATGTGGAAATGGCCTTAAAATCAGGCCCTTTTCATTTCTTGATGGCCTTTACCTAATACCCTTAGACCTTTGTCTAAAAGATTAATAAGCTTCTTTTTCAACAACTACAGCATCCTGCCTCTGATAGCTCCACTCAGACATCTGAAACCAGGCAGATTTTAGCTTCTTGCGAGTACTAACTGGTGGTTTTGAGTTTTTTTGTTTTTTTTTGTTTTGAAATGGAGCATTGCTCTGTTGCCCAGGCTGGAGTGCAGTGGCATGGTCTCGGCTCACTGCAACTTCTGCCTCCCAGGTTCAAGCGATTCTCCTGCCTCAGCTTTCCAGGTAGATGGGGTTACCGGCACCCATCACCACACCTGGCTAATTTTTGCATTTTTAGTAGAGGCGGGGTTTCACCATGTCGGCCAGGCTAGTCTCAAACTCCTGACCTCAGGTGATCTGCCTGCCTCTGCCTCCCCAACTGCTGGGATTACAGGTGTAAGCCACCGCGCCTGGCCAGTCTTGATCTTTTGAAATTCATGGAGAACAGCGATATTAAAACAATAACTAACAATTAGGTTTCCACAGAAATAGTCTTCTTTTATTATTTATGACTATAAATAGATGACCATATAGTACATGAGATTTAGATTACCTTCTGGTCCCATATTTCACATTCTGCAAGGAGGAAAAGCTAGTGGATATAGATTATACTCAATCAAATACCTGAAGAAATGTAAATTGGGAGTCTGGAGATAACTGGAACCCAGCATTCAGGTCTGGATACACTGAAGCTATCTAGATACAGTGTTACTATTTATTCTACTATTTAATGACTAAATAATATTCCATTGTCTGCAAATCATAAGAATGGAATTGTTCTCTTATAACCAGGATTTCTTGCCAGTCATGTAAATTTGGCTCTGGGAAATTTTGGGCTTGGTTATTCTTGTTAACCTTCCTTACATTGAGTAAACTTTGATGGAAAAATCGGATTACACAATCAATAGAAAAATTATCCTTCTCATGAGAAAAATCATTTATGCTTTTCCCATTTAAGAAGTTATGCCAAATACATTCGAAAGCTTAAAAATTATACTTTCAGGCCAGGTGTGGTGGCTCACACCTGTAATCCCAGCACTTTGGGAGGCTGAGGCAGGTGGATCACTTGAGGTCAAGAGTTTGAGACCAGCCTGGACAACATGATGAAACCCAGTCTCTACTAAAAATATAAATATTAGCCGGGCATAGTGGGGCACACCTGTAGTCCCAGCTACTCTGGAGGCTGAGGCAGGAGAATCACTTGAACCTGGGAGGCAGAGATTGCAGTGAACCGAGATTGTGCCACTGCACTCCAGCCTGGGCGACAGCAGAGACAGATTTCATCTCAAAAAAAAAATTTATATATATATATATATCATATATATACGAAATATATATATGATATATATACGAAATATATATGATATATATACGAAATATATGTATGATATATATACGAAATATATGTATGATATATATACGAAATATGTATGATATATATACGAAATATATGTATGATATATATACGCAATATATGTATGATATATATACGAAATATATGTATGATATATATACGAAATATATGTATGATATATATACGAAATGAATATATATGATATATATGAATATATTATATTATAAATATATGATATATATGAATATATATCATATATATGAAATATATATGATATATATGAAATATATATCATATATATGAATATTATGATATATATGAATATATATGATATATATGAATATATATATAAATATGTATATGATATATATGAAATGTATATGATAGATATGATAATATATGAAATGCTTCTAGAGATTTAGAAAAAAAGCTTTTTTAAGTAGTAGAGACTCCCTTTTCACAATATTTCCATATCTACCTTTATATTTTTCCTCTCATTATTAAATTTTTCAAGCACATGGAAAAGGCCCTTGAAATATAAATGTTCAACTTATTAAATTGTTGTAAAATGAACATCTCTATCACCATTCAGCCAAGAAATGGAACACTGGTAGCACTCCAGATGCTCAAAGGGTGTCCTTTCCTGATAACCCTCTTCCCCTTCTCCTAGGAGTAACCACTATTCTGACCACTGTCAGAACTAGAGGAAAGCATTTGAGGCACTGACCTTAGGCATAAAATTTGAAGGGGTGCCAAAAACTTAATAATCAAGACAAACACTGTTCTGTTTTTTGTTTTTTGTATTGAGACGGAGTCTTGCTCTGTTGCCCAGGCTGGAGTACAGTGGTGTAATCTCAGCTCACTGCAACCTCTGCCTTCCGAGTTTAAGCAATTCTCCTGCCTCAGCCTTCCCAGTAGCTGGGATTACAGGCAGATGCCACCACGCCCAGCTAATTTTTGGTATTTTTAGTAGAGACGGGGTTTCATCATGTTGGCCAGGCTAGTCTCAAACTCCCGACCTCAGGTGATCCCACCTATGCCTCCCAAAGTGCTGGGATTACAGGTGTGAGCTACTGCACCCAGCTGACAAACAGTTTTAATGAGAAAATCAAAACTAGGTTGGGTGCGGTGGCTTACGCCTGTAATCCCAGCAATCTGGGAGGCCGAGGTGGGTGGATCACCTAAGGTCAGGAGTTTCAGACCAGCCTGACCAACATGGAGAAACCCCATCTCTATTAAAAATACAAAATTAGCCAGGCGTGGTGGCGCATACCTGTAATCCCAGCTACTCAGGAGGCTGAGGCAAGGAGAATCGCTTGAACCTGGGAGGCAGAGACTGCAGTGAGCTGAGATCGTGCCATTGCACTCCAGCCTGGGAGACAGAATGAGACTCCATCTCAAAAACAAAACAAAACAAAACAAAACAAAAAAACCCTAGGGCAAAATAACATTTTATAAACACTGGGGAAGTTACTTATTTAAGAATTCCAGCCTTGGTTAACCCAACCATCACACTTGTAACACAAAACTGGACCTCGAGTCTTACATACTAATTTTCCATAAAAACTTTAGCATTCTAAGATGAAGGGGGAAAGTAAATAACTAGCTTGGCAAAACAATTAAATGAGTAAACAGAAAAAAATATATATTTTTTTCTTTTTTTTGAGACGGAGTCTCGCTCTGTCGCCCAGGCTGGAGGAGTGCAGTGGCGTGATCTCGGCTCACTGCAACCCCCTCCTCCTGGGTTCAAGTGATTCTCCTGCCTCAGCCTCCCAAGTAGCTGGGATTACAGGCACATGCCACCACATTCAGCTAATTTTTGTATTTTTAGTAGAGACGGGTTTCACCATGTTGGCCAGGCTGCTCTTGAAAGCCTGATCTCGTGATCTGCCCACCTCGGCCTCCCAAAGTGCTAGGAAAAAAATAGATTTTAAAAGACAATACCATTTACAGGACGTAGAGGTTCCTTCTGTTTCGGTGCTGAATGGGATAACGTCATTTCCTCTTCCTCGTGCTGATTTTTAAAGCCATCACCTATGGAGCTGTTAGTCTCTGAGAACTTCCACTCGGTGTAATTCACCTGCTTCAGAATAAGAACAACAATACTACATAGCTGGTAAAATCGTTTTCTTTCTTCATTCCTTCCTTCCTGCCTTCTTTTTAAATACTAGCTCTTTTTATTTTTTTAATTTTTATTATTATTTTTTGAGACAGAGTCTCCCTCTGTCACTCAGGCCAGAGTGCAGTGGCACCATCTTGGCTCACTGCAACCTCTGCCTTCTGGGTTCAAGCGACTCTCCTGCCTCAGACTCCTGAGTAGCTGGGATTACAGGAGCCCGTCACCACACCTGACTAATTTTTCTATTTTTAGTAGAGATGGGGGTTCACCATGTTGGTCAGGATGGTTTCAAACTCCTGACCTCACGTGATCCGCATGCCTCAGCCTCCCAAAGTGCTAGGATTATAGGTGTGAGCCACCATGCCCAGACAATACTAGCTCTTTTTAATTTTTAAAAGTTAGTACTTGTTGGCCAGGCATGGTGGCTCACACCTATAATCCCAGCACTTTGGGAGGCCGAGGCAGGCGGATCACCTGAGCTCAGGAGACCAGCCTGATCAACATGGTGAAACCTCATCTCTACTAAAAATACAAAAATTAGCCGGGCATGGTGGTGCGTGCCTGTAATCCCAGCTACTTGGGAGGCTGAGGCAGCAGAATTGCTTGAACCTGGGAGGCGGAGGTTGCAGTGAGCTGAGATCATGCCATTGCACTCTGGCCTGGGCGACAGAGCGAGACTTGGTCTCAAAAAAAAAAGTGAGTACTTGTTTAAAAATATATATAGTATTAAAACTTTAAGCATAAACTGCAGAGTACATAATATGCTGAATTAAATTACATTGAAATGAACAGTCCAGGGGTTTATTAAACTACTTGTGTTTGTAGAAACACAAGCTAGCCACAAAGAGCTATGATTATGGCTTAATCATATTTTTATTTTTTTGAGATGGAGTCTTGCTCTGTTGCCCAGGCTGGAGTGCAGTGGCACGATCTCAGCTCACTGCAACCTCCGCCTCCTGGGTTCAAGCGATTCTCCTACCTCAGCCTCCCAACTGAGTAGCTGGGATTACAGTCACGCACCACCATGCCCGGCTAATTTTGTGTGTGTGTGTGTGAGACAGAGTTTCTCACTTGTTGCCCAGGCTGGAGTGCAATGGCGTGATCTTAGCTCACCACAACCTCCGCCTCCCAGCTTCAAGCGATTCTCCTTCCTCAGCCTCCCGAGTAACTGGGATTACAGGCATGTACCACCACACCCAGCTAATTTTTGTATTTTTAGTAGAGACAGGGTTTCACCATGTTGGTCAAGCTGGTCTCGAACTCCTGACCTCATGTGATCCACCCTCCTTGGCCTCCCAAAGTGCTGGGATTACAGGCGTGAGCCACTGCACCCAGCCTCATTTTGTATTTTTAGCAGAGACAGGAGTTCACCGTGTTGGCCAGGCTGACCTGAGGTGATCTGCCCACCTCAACTGCCCAAAGTGCTGGGATTACAGGCCGAAGCCACCATGCCCAGCCGATTAGTGCTTACCTTGTGTGTCTGCTTCTGCTTCTACCTCTGAGAATAATACATCTGGGGACACTACAACCCACAATTTAGTGCTTCAGAGTTTTTAAGGTCTTACCTCTGGTGTATTTCCATTTAAGATGTTAAGGCTAAGATACTCCATTCTATTCTTTCCTTGAACGCCTATTCTTTTGCCTTGTTTTCTTCTTGAGTAGCTCACAACCTGGTGCTCCTTTTCCTTTTTTTCTCCCCCATGAGGAGGTTTTCTCTTTGCTCGATACTGGCCAGCTTCAATGGGAACCCCAGGAGATGCCATCTGATCCTGAATAGAAAGATCAGAGACAGCATTACAAGATGGTAGTTTAACAACCTAGAAACATAAGAAAGGGATTTAGGAACTAGCATTAGACTTCATTTCTCTCCTCATGGAGCTGAGAAATGCTATCTCTCTCTCTTTTCTGCAGTAAAACCCAGGCTTTCGCTCCATCAGTAGTCTCATGGCATTATGAGGGATATATATTAAGTTCATAGGACACATGACACTCACAGAGGGAATTTCTTTATCTTTTTTTTTTGAGACAGAGTTTTGCTCGTTGCCCAGGCTGGAGTGCAATGGCGTGATCTCGGCTTGCCGCAGCCTCTGCCCCCTGGGTTCAAGTGATTCTCCTGCCTCAGCCTCCCGAGTAGCTGGGATTACAGGCATGCGCCACCACGCCCAGCTAATTTTTTGTATTTTTAGTAGAGACAGGGTTTCCCCATGTTGGTCAGGCTGGTCTTGAACTCCCGACCTCAGGTGATTCGCCTGCCATGGCCTCCCAAACTGCTGGGATCACAGGCGTGAGCCACTGCACCTACTTCAACTATAATACTGTCTCCTTCAAATCTGCTCCATAGGATTGGCAGAGATCTGCTACCTGTGGAGTCCTGGAGAGTTACCTGGGAAGGAAATGAAGACTTTTGCTCTTCAGATGAGATCTTTGAACTGTCCTTGCTATCCTTCCCCCTAGTCTGAGCTTCTGGTTTCAGGAAACTCTCAGGGGGTATGTAGGGAAACCTCCAATCCAGTTGCACTTGAATAGATCCGTTGGGTTTCTCTGCAGGGTCAGTGAGGTTAAAATCACCTGAGAGACAAACAGATATTAATAAGACCTGATCACATGAAATAAGCAAGTGAGCATTTGTCAGCACCTTATCTATTTCCTTCCCATTTTTAATTTCAACATATTTTATCAGCAATTAACTAACATCCATTAAATAATTACGATGATGATGCACTCAGAAGTAAAATCAAATAGCAGTGCAGTTAGAATATTAATCGAGGAAGATGGGCTATCTCTAGGATTCAGGAAGAGATAGTGAAAGGTGTATGAAAAGGAGTACAGATTGCTTGTCATCAGTCATCCAGCCAATGAACAAGGCTGCATTATTATTACTCTTATCAAATGCTTACTGTGCCTTAGTTGTACCAAGAAAACTGTCATCTCTACCCTCAAGTGGTCCCAAGAAAACTTAAGCAAAATGGCTTTTTCGAAATGCCAGATG
Source organism: Hylobates moloch (assembly GCF_009828535.3). NCBI lineage: Eukaryota > Metazoa > Chordata > Mammalia > Primates > Hylobatidae > Hylobates > Hylobates moloch. The sequence continues at coordinate 58,396,393 of NW_026652291.1, read as the reverse complement.
TCTGATTTGTAACACTGATTAACAGATGGTTTATACTGCCTCCCCTGTTTGGCAAAGGAGTTGTGTCCAGAAGTGTCAGCCTTTTTTTAAGCAGTTGTATTGAGGAGAGAGCTGCACACATTTCCTGGAGCATCCAGAATCTTGTTAAATATGGTTGTTTCTGGCTGCAACTATCCCCGCTTCCTAAGGAAAACATGGATACCCCCACCTCACCCTCCCAGGACTGTAATCAAAGAGTTGACCCCTCTTGGTACACCCCCACAATCCTAGGTATGAAAGTTAGGAAAGACAGTATGGAGCTCAGCTCCACATTGGGAGAAAAGAAAAAATCCAAGAAATTTATGTTTGTCATGATCTGGTGTGAAAATCTCTCTAACTTGTGTCCAGTGTTTAAAAGAAGTGAGAGAATGATGGGGGAGTGTTAAGATCTCAGTTTATAATCAGATATCTATGTAGTCATGCACCAAGAAACAACAGGCCTTTAGTAAAGACAGACACTAGACAGCATTACAGAGCTTTAAAAAGTTTGTTCAGCCAGGCGCGGTGGCTCACGTCTGTAATCCCAGCACTTTGGGAGGCTGAGGTGGGTGGATCACCTGAGGTCAGGAGTTCAAGACCAGCATGACCAACATGGAGAAATCCCGTCTCTACTAAAAATACAAAAATTAGCCGGGTGTGGTGGCGCATGCCTGTAATCTCAGCTACTAGCCTAGGCAACAAGAGCGAAACTCCATCTCAAAAAAAAAAAAAAAAAAAGTTTATTCAGATACAGAGGTATAGAATTCAGGTTGCTGGCTCTACCCACTTAGGAATGTTGTCTTTGTGGCTGAAAAGAAGCAGAAGAAGCCAGTGTTTCCACACAAGTAGTGAGGCTCTAAGTCTTCTGCTCTGTTGCTCTTGACAATATTCTAAATCCCTTCTCTTCAGGTTTTAAGAGAGACTATTTCAAGCAAGTAATCAAAAAAAAGTAGAATCAGGACAGGGAGACAACACTGGGAAGAGGGCATGAAGATGTAATAACCTCGAACTCCCACCTTTGATAGATTCATTTTTTGCAAGAGGCAGTAAAGGCACTTGGGCTCGGCCAAGATACGAGCCAGGCTCTAAGTCTTCATCATCAAAAACATGTATAGACAAGGCCTCCCGTCTCAGATATTGGTCCAGGTCAGAGGTCACAAGCACTGGGAATCGAGCCTGGTCTCTAAAGTAGGGGTTGTTACTGGCTGGAATGATGGCAGTGTCATGGTCAGAAAAGGTGAAGAAGCGGTACACAGCATATGGACTGGGTTGAGTTCCCAGCCATCGACTCCGGAGGCCACAGCACTTGGTGATTTCAATCCGCAGCTCGTTCTGAGGTTCCCAAGACTCCGATCTGAACTGGAAAGATGTTGGTCATGGATTGAGGAAAAGGGCAGCTTGAGAGTGTTGTAGGTGAAGCCTAGGATCTGTGGTGAGGAAGAGCTAAGATCTAGAGAACAGCTATCCCAACTGGATCAGGAAGAAACCTAATGATCTTCACCTGCCGGCAAACTGGCTCTGGCAGTTATTTCAGGGAGATACTAGCACTCACGACTTAACTTAGAGAATGGCACAGAGAAGCTATTCTGTTCACAGCAAGGATGAAGGATGTAGCTAGCTCCAAAGGCATACTTTCATTTCAGACTCAAGCCTGACCAAGGGAATAATCCAGACTAGTTGTGGTGTGACAGTTTTCTCTTTCATTCACATTCAACAAGTACTTATTGAGAGTGGAAGACTGAACTGTTCTCATGAGCTGTTTGGCTGAGGCTCCTCTGAGATGCCTCAACACATCCTTTTTCTCACCTCCTCTTCCTGGGCCTTCTGGCCTCCAAGCACACTGGTTGACAGGTAGACCTGGGCTTTCTTTCGTTTATTGCATGCCTGTAGGCTGGGTTTTATGGGGAAACGCAGCCTCATCCAGTACTCTAGAACCCCGAACTCTTCTCCACCAGCTCCTGGGCAGCAGAAAGTATGAAAGCAGGGAGAATACAGATGGTGTGGCAAGGATCAAGAACAAAGACAAAGGAAGAAAATAAGAAACCACCAGAAAAGCAACTGTAGGCTTTGGGAAATTCTGCATTGGTGCTTAGGAACTGCAGGAAGCCAACAGCACTTACCAATCAGTGTGGCCAAACCGTGGACTTTCTCCACAGTCTCTAGCACCCTGTCAAAGCAAATCCATCCTGCAGCAAGAGTGTTGTGTTCACTGGCCACAGCCTGGTGTAGATCAAGCCGGGCTGAAGCCTCTTGAAGGTAGTGTAAGAAAAGCGAATCTGTCTCCATCACATACTGGGAGGTGAAGTCATAGAGGGGCTGTGGCCCCACAGATAATGGGGTACAGTGGGTTTCAAAGTCATAGAAGGAATAGGTGCAGAAAGTGGTAGGTTGGGTATCTCCAGCCTGCGCTAGGGCGGCAGATGTCAGGAAGGCCTGGTGGATGTGCAGTTCAAAAAGATTCTCACCCTGATGCAGCAGAGAAATATCCACTTTATCCTCATCTCCATGGGCTGGCAGTGTTTCCAAACATAATGACAACTGTCGGGTGCCATAAGCAACATCTTTGAGCTGTTCTAGAGGGGAAAGAAAGCTGCCTATCCGTTAAAGGGTAGGGAGCTCTTTCTTAGGGTAGAGGAGGGTGGACAAAAGAAATATAAAACACATGGTGGAAGTCCAACTTGTGATTATTTCAAGAAACCACATGATTCAAAAGGAAAAGCAACAGAATGACAAACAGGAGCATTGAATTCTGATAGCCAAATAATCCAATGCCAGCTTTAGGGAGAAGGTACAAAAGGAGTGACTGGAAAGTAGATGCTAAACTTAGGAAAACACTGGGGGCACATTTTATCTTATATATGACATTGTTTTGGTGTACATTGTGGCCCTATGATTAACCGGTAATTCCATAAGAGAAGTACTAGAAACACAAAAATATGAATATTTCTACAAGTTTGGTATATTGGCCGTGGAGATAATAGCAAGTTGCAGACATAGTGTCTATGACATTATGTTGAGTCCCACCAAGAAATGCTTCTCCTTCTCCAGCCAGGTCAGTCACGAGATCTTTCATTCTCTTCAGAATTTGGTTTCAACATAAGAAGGCAAAAAGTACATTATAAGTTAAAGAGTAAAAAGTGGGAAAGTTATTATTATAAGTTAAAGAGTAAAAAGTGGGAAAAAAGACTTACTGGAAAGTGGTAGGAAATATTGGCAGTGGGATGCAAAGATAGGTAGACAGTCTAGCAAATCTGGGTATTATCTCCCAAGTCCAACCAATCAGAAACTTTGATATATAGCCTGCTTCAAATTGGGAAATATTTGAGTCATCACAATGTGCTGCTGCTGAAGGTCCTATTTTAAGAGTTAAAGCAGTAGAATAAAATATTCTGGATACATCGGAATGTCTTCATGACACACACACACACGAATAAGGAGACTACTTTCTTAATTAACAAGATTAATATAATTAAATATAATATACTTAAAATTTTGCATTACATGATGCAGGAGTAATAATCTCAGCATAAAAAGAATTTCTATAAATCAATAGGATACTGTTAAGAAGTAGGCAAAGGATAGGAACGGTCAACTCTCACAAGGAATAATACAAATAACTGGTGAACATAGAAAAACTCTTTAGCCTTACCAGTGATCAAAGAACTATTAGCTAAAGCAAATAAATCTTCAGACGTAGGTAGGAGCAGTGAGCTTTTATCAGACTCACCCTGACATGGATAAATTACGGCCCAGAGACACTTACGTGCTTATATTCTTTTTTTTTTTCTTTTTGAGACAGAGTTTTGCTCTTGTTGCCTAGGCTGGAATGCAATGGCCTGGTCTTGGCTCACTGCAACTTTGCCTCCCAGGTTCAAGCGATTCTCCTGTCTCAGCCTCCCAAGTAGCTGGGATTACAGGTGCCCGCCACCATGCCCAGCTAATTTTTATATTTTTAGTAGCGATGGGGTTTCACCATGTTGGTCAGGCTGGTCTCGAACTCCTGACCTCAGGCAATCTGCCCGCCTCATCCTCCCAAAGTGCTGGGATTACAGGTGTGAGCCACCGTGCCTGGCTATGTCCCTTTATTCTATTCCATGCTCACTAAGAAACCTACTTACTGATTTTGCTTCCCGAAAGAGGGCTGCCCTGAACTGTGGTTCCAGATTTCTCATGGCAGCAATGGAATAGTCACTATTGTAAAATAATAAACATTTGGGTTTAAATATCAGCTTCTGGTTAATTTGGTTTCTGTGAGTCAGATCTTTCACCACTGTGTATAATAACACAGCCAAGTGTCTTGGCAAACAAGCCTGAGACCAGGCTCTGGTCAGCAGTTGCTACACTAAGTATAGGAGGCACCACAATATGAAACTTGCATTCAGTGTCCATCCAGCTGCCCTGTCATCCTCAAATTGCAACAAAGATTTTAGAGATTTTAAGAGAGAAATCACTGACAAGAATAACAGGAGATGAGTGATGAAGTTCTATTATCCAAATAAAACTGCTTTGAGGAAACAGTGACTAGGAGAGAGGGACAGAGGAGAGGAGCAAGAGAGAAAGAATGAGAGAGAGAGAGAGAGAGACTGTGTGTTACACCACCACTCTGACAGCCAACAGTGACACTCATTCTCACAACAGAATTAAGCCCCTGGAAGCAACTGCTGGGCCCTCTTGAAACTCTACAGAGAAATCAGAAAAACATGATGGAGGGAAAGAAGCTGCTAACATGTATTAAAACAACAAAGATGGGCCGGGCGCAGTGGCTCACACCTGTAATCCCATCACTTTGGGAGGCCGAGGCGGGTGGATCACCTGAGGTCAGAAGTTCCAGACCAACCTGGCCAACATGGTGAAACCCCGTCTCTACTAAAAATACAAAAAATTAGCCAGGCATGGTGGCGGACATCTGTCATCCCAGCTACTCAGGAGGCTGAAGCAGGAGAATCGCTTGAATCTGGGAGGCAGAGGTTGCAGTGAGCCAAGATCGCACCACTGCACTCCAGCCTGAGCGACAGAGCAAGACTCTGTCTCAAAAACAAACAAAAAAAACACAACAAAAATGATAGGATAAAGAACAAGAGGGATAAGTCATATGCTAAGGATATGAGAGGCACCCTTCTTGACAAGTACACAGAGTGGAACACAGGCGTTAGCTGTGGAAGGGTCCCGAAGTGAGGAGAACAAAGGACTAAGACTTGCCAGATGTTGGAAGGTCATGGCTTCTTAAAATACCTTCCAGCTGCTTGACACGGTTATTCTTCAGGTCTAGTAGTCGAGTCAACCTCTCCAGCTTTTCTTTGTGATCTCTATTATCATTGTCAGCTTTTGTCATCATTGCCTCCAGTTCCTCCTGAAACAAAATAATGTCTGAACTTTTCTATCTCAATGGCCTAAAACCAAAGAGCGTTAAAAAATGTGGCACTGGCTAGGTCAAGAAGACTGCTATCCTTAGCTGGGCAGGTTCACCCACTAGAAGAAGGTTTGGTTTCCTTGCAGACCCCTCCAAGACTAGTTGTGCTGTCAGTGAGGTAGCGTGGTTCCTAGGACTGGCAAAATTTGAACCCAGAAACCTTACGCTTGCCATTGGCACAGGCTGCCCCATCACTGGCTCCTAGTGCCAAGGTGCCGTGGGCACGTGTGAGTCCTCAAGTTCTTCAAAGGACAGCCATTGTGTGTTTACTCAGGATAGCACATCACCTGGCATCAGCCCTGGAAACTTAGGTCTTGCTTCATTCCCAGTCCTGTGAGTGGTTCCCAAATTCCTATCATCCATCCCCTTCCTGTACCATCTTTCCTTGCACCTGATAACACACGTTGATTTTGCGCTGCAGAATAAGCATGTCCCTGGTCTTTTCTAGTTCCAGTGTGGTCTCTGCGTGTGATACTTGCAACTCATTTAGCACCTGGGACAGTTTCTTTTCTTCTTGGTTTTTGGGTTCACTTGGCTGTAGAGGGAAACGCATTGGTAAAAGGGAGTATAAATATGACAGGCAAAGTAATAATGATTCTCCATAAAACAGTTGTTGGTAGTAGTAAAATGCCAGCAGCAGCAACTACTCCAAAATGTCAACGAGGACCTGTATGACTTCACAAATGCTCTTTCCCCTAGTTCTCATGTTCAGCAGCAGCAGTGAAGCAGAGATTATACAGCCACTAGTGGCTGTTTGCTTTTCCACAGGTGTTTTCAAGTCCTCATCTGAAAAAGATTCTAAATTTTATGAGCTGCAAAGAGTGGAAGAAACGGGTGGAGCTCATGAAGTTCTCTACGCTCAGCCTTCTCATCGTTTTCCAAAAAGTGTCCTCAAGCCAGGCACGGTGGCTCGTGCCTGTAATCCAAGCACTTTGGGAGGCTGAGTCGGGCGGATCACCTAAGGTCAGGAGTTCGAGACCAGCCTGGCCAAAATGGCGAAACCCTGTCTCTACTAAAAATACAAAAAATTAGCTGGCTGTGGTGGCAGGCACATGTAAGCCCAGCTACTCGGGAAGCTGAGGCAGGAGAATTGCTTAAACAAGGGAGGAAAAGACTGCAGTGCAGTGAGCCAAGATTGCGCCATTGCACTCCAGCCTGGGAAACAAGAGCAAAACTCCGTCTCAAAACAAAAAACAAAAAACAAAAAAAACAGTGTCCTCAGTCAGGACAAAATATTATTTAGTTAGTTTTCTAATCTCGTCATCTTCCCTAGAGATATTTGCCAGAGATCTTTCTGCAGAGTAGACTAGTTTGTTTAAAGAGGCTCTTACCTCGATCTGAGTGTTCTCTTGCAATACAGCTGGGTGAGCGGCTGGTTCAGATTGCCTGTCAAGAGGTTGGGAAATTGTGGCTGCCTTTTGGAGGAGCTCTACTTCCTGTTTATGCTTCTGAAGTATATTGGCAACTTCAAGCTTCAGATCCTCATTTTGGGCTGGGGAAAAAATAATCCAAAAATTTGAAACTCTGTAGTTATTCATCACCACGGTCAGAGTTGGATCAAGTGTGAATTTAATCTTCCCACTAAGGTTTAATTAATGTTATAAATTTGAGAAGCAATTCTCTATTATTTCTACAGAGGAGGCCTCTAGCTTATTGACTCAGTAAACTGAGGTGATACTACTTGCACTCCGAAAACAAAACAAAAGACACCTGCAGAACCGTAGAGTGGAAAGTGGAACAACAATAACAACACGAAACAGAAAGGGAATCACTTGACTGACTAGGGCAATCCAAACTTTTTGACAGCAGCATCGAAACCAGTATCTCACCAACTCCACCCCAACTCCATTTTGACTTCTAGGTTATTAGCTCACTGCGGCACCCATCTTCACACCCACCCTGGCCTGGATGGAGGATGGGCATTTCTGTGTTCCAATGTGTGTGTATGTTTCTTTTTCTCTTTAGACAGTCTTACTCCACCACTCAGGATGGAGTGCAGTGGCGCGATCTTGGCTCCCTGCAACCTGAGGTCAGGAGTTCACAACCAGCCTAAGTAACATGGTAAAACCCCATCTCTACTAAATACAAAAAAAAAAAAAAAAAATAGCCAGGCATGGTGGTGCATGCCTGTAATCTGATCTACTTGAGAGGCTGAGATAGGAGAATTGCTTGTACCTGGGAGGTGAAGGTTGCAGTGAGCTGAAATCGCACCATTGCACTCAAGCCTGGGCAACAAGAGCGAAACTCCACCTCAAAAACAAACAAACAAAGAAACTAGCATCTTCTCAAATGGAAAGATTATATATGAAAAAGTATACATGAGAGGTAGGTAAGTGTCATGCTTTCCTGATTGAAGATCTGATCTATTGCTAGTGTTCTCATTCTAGTTACCTACAACCCACAAAAGAACAGGATCAAGTGAGGGGATTCAAGAAATGATGGCTCAAGTTATCTTTTCCCAAACCAGAGGTAGAGGATGCCACATTTGAGAGAGCTCTTCAAGGTCCAACCTACCTTTCTCCCTGGACAGCTCAAGTAAAACTTTTCTCTTCTCCTCCAGCTCAGCATCCAGCTGATCCTGCAGCTGAGAGACTTGCTGCTGTAGCTGTTCCGCTATGGGCTCGTTGCTCCAGTGGGGCTGACTACTGCTGTCCAGCATGCTGACAACGGAAAGCAAGCTCTCAGATGGATACCCCAAGCTGTGTGATATGACGTCTTTATTATCCAGTTTCAGCATCTCCTGGACCCAGTTCCTCATTCATTCCCCTACATGTTTTTTCTGCCTTTGCTTTATTCATAACTGTCATTTACCAACTGCCTTGGAACTTTTGAGTCCTACTGAGTTATTGCTCAGTACCATTTCTGTTTAGGTCTCAGATATCTGACTGAGCAAACACTCCAAATCATATCCATTTCCCAAGGAACTTCTCCATCATGATGGCTTTCTTTAGTCAGGGAACTATGTACCAAGACCTTCTCAGGCCTGCCGGATTAGAAATGAGGAATAAAATCTTCCTTTTCTCATACCCCATGCCTCCATCTACCTTCACCAACGGTTAGTTTAGAGAATATTTGTCTTTTTTTTTTTTTTTTTTGAGATGGAGTCTTGCTCTGTCGCCCAGGCTGGAGTGCAATGGCACGATCTCGGCTCACTGCAAGCTCTGCCCCCCGGGTTCACGCCATTCTCCTACCTCAGCCTCCCAAGTAGCTGGGATTACAGGCATGAGCCACCGTGCCCGGCCGAGAATATTTGTCTTTGACCTAGATTATAAATTACTATGCTGAAGGGCAGGAATTAAACTTTTCAACAACCGTATCCTCCACCCTATTGTATCAAGCTGTCAGAGCAGACCCATTTTGAGTATAAAATACACATGGCTGGTTCCTTTTTTTTTTTTTTTTGAGACGTTAGCTCGAACTATCACCCAGGTTGGAGTGCAGGGGTGCAATCTTGGCTCACTGCAACCTCCGCTTCCCAGGTTCAAGCAATTCTCCTGCCTCAGCCTCCTGAGTAGCTGGGATTAAAGGCACCCACCACCAGGCCCAGCTAATTTTTGTATTTTTAATAGAGACGGGGTTTCACAATATTGGCTGTGCTGGTCTTGAACTCCTGACCTCAGGTGATCCACCTGCCTCGGCCTCCCAAAGTGTTGGGATTATAGGTGTAAGCCACCATGCTCAGCCAAATGGCTAGTTCTTGATCATTCATACAAATGAAATGACACTAATAATCAAACAATTATTTCTTTTTATGTCTTATTTCTTATTTATCATTTTAGTAAATGTGGTTTAAAAATAATTTGCCGGGCTGGGCACAGTGGCTCACGCCTGCAATCTCAGCACTTTGGGAGGCCGAGGAGGGTGGATCACGAGGTCAGGAGATCGAGACCAGCCTGGCCAACATAGTGAAACCCCGTTTCTACTAAAAATACAAAAAGTTAGCCGGGTGTGGTGGCAGGTGCCTGTAACCCTAGCTACTCGGGAGGCTGAGGCAGAAGAATTGCTTAAACACCAGGAAGCAGGGATTGCAGTGAGCCAAGAATGTGCCACTGCACTCCAGCCTGGGCAACAGAGCAAGGCTTCGTCTCAAAAAAAAAAAAAATCACAAAAATTAGCTAGGCATGGTGGCACACCCCTGTGGTCCCACCTACTTGGGAGGCTGAGGAAGGAGAATCGCTTGAACCTAGGAGGCAGAGGTTGCAGTCAGCCGAGATCACACCACTGCACTCCACCCTGGGCAACAGAGTGAGACTGCCTCAAAAAATAATAATAATAATAATAATAAAAATAACCTACTTAGGCAAGTATTAACATTTCTTGGCATTTCCTGACCATATACCATGTAAAGACTCAAGAAAATAGTATTTTGAGTGATGAAGGGGAGAGGCAAATAGCAATGTCTATCACATAGTAATGCCTACCAAAGTGGATACTCCCCACACTGCTTTATTTCACTGAGCTGAAGAACATCAGTTGTTCCTAGATGCTCCCATAAGACCTCCTCAATCTACCCCCTGCTGCCTTTACTAGATCAAAAGTTACTTTTAAGTTTTTGTTTTTGTTTTTGTTTTGAGACTGAGCCTCGCTCTGTCCCCCAGGCTGGAGTGCAGTGGCGCGATCTCGGCTCACTGCAAGCTCCGCCTCCCGGGTTCACGCCATTCTCCTGCCTCAGCCTCCTGAGTAGCTGGGACTACAGGCGCCCACCACAATGCCCTGCTAATTTTTTGTATTTTTAGTGGAGACGGGATTTCACCATGTTAGCCAGGATGGTCTCCACCTCCTGACCTCGTGATCTGCCCGCCTTGGCCTTCCAAAGTGCTGGGATTACAGGCATGGACCATCGTGTCCGGCCCGGTACTTTTAAGTTTTAAAAACTTTTTTCTTTTACTTACAGGTTGCTTTTTTGTTTGAGAGTCTCATTTTCTCACTGCACTGCACTGCGCACGGCTCGATGCAGCCTTGACCTCCTGGGCTCAAGCAATCCTCCTGCCTCAGCCTTCTGAGTATCTGGGAATACAGATGCACCCCACCATGCCCAGCTACTTTTTTTTTTTTTTTTTTGAGACAGAGTCTTGCTCTGTTGCTCAGGCTAGAGTACAGTGGTGCAATCTCGGCTCATTGCAACCTCCACCTCCTGGGTCCAAGCAATTCGCCCTGCCTCAGCCTCCCAAGTATCTGGGATTACAGGCCCCTGCCACCACGCCCAGCTAATTTTTTGTATTTTTAGTAGAGACAGTGTTTTGCCATGTTGCTCAGGCTGGTCTCAAACTCCTGTGCTCAGGAGGCAATCTGCCCGCCTTGGCCTCTCAAAGTGCTAGAAGTACAGGCCTGAGCCACTGCGCCCAGCCACCCGGCTAATTTTTTTTTTTTTTTTTTTTGAGACAGAGTTTTGCTCTTGTTGCCCAGGCTGGAGTGTAATGGCCTGATCTCGGCTCACTGCAACCTCTGCCTCCTGGGTTCAAGTGATTCCCTGCACCCGGCCGGCTAATTTTTAAAATAATTTGTGGAGACGGGGTTTCATCATGTTGCACAGGCTGGTCGTGAACTCCTGAGCTCCAGCGATACTCCTGCTTCAGCCTCCCAAAGTGCTGGGATTATAGGAATGAGCCACCATGCCAGGCCACTTCCAGTTCTTTTTAATTATAAAATTAATGAATGAATACATGCTCATTGTGGAAAATTAGAATAATATATCAGCATACAGAATAGGCCAGGGGCAGAGGCTCATGCCTGTAATCCCAACACTTTGGGAGGCCAAGGCAGGCAGATCACTTGAGCCCAGGAGTTTGAGACCAGCCTGGGCAATCTGGCGAAACCCTATCTCTGCACAATATAGAAACTATTAGCTGGGTGTGGCGGCATGTGCCTGTGGTCCCAGCTACTCAGGAGGCTGAGGTGGGAAAATCACTTGAGCCTGGGAGTTCAAGACCAACCTGGACAACGTGGCAAAACGCCATCTCTACAAAAAATACAAAAATTAGCCAGGTATGGTGTTGTGCACCTGTGGTCCCAGCTCCTTGGGAGGCTGAGGTGGGAAGATTGCTTGAGCCTGAGAGGTGGAGGTTGCAGTGAGCTGAGATGACACCACTGCACTCCAGCCTGGGTAACAGAGTGAAACCCCATCTCAAGGAAAAAAAAAAAAAAGAATAAAAGTGAAGGTGCCCCTTTGCCTTATTCTAATCCTCTTATTAAAGGTTTGTAGAACCATACAGATACATAACATAAACCATGTCAGAGATAACATATTCATTTTCAGCTTGCTTTTTCTTTCTACAATATATCTTTTTTTTTTTTTTTTTTTTTTGAGATTAAGCCTTGCCCTGTTGCCCAGGCTGAAGTCCAGTGGCGCAATCTCAGCTCACTGCAACCTCTGCCTCCCGGGTTCAAGCGATTCTCCTGCTTCAGCCGTCTGAGTAGCTGGGATTACAGGTGCGCGCTACTATGCCTGGCTAATTTTTGTATTTTTAGTAGAGACAGGGTTTCATCACGTTTGGTCAGGCTGGTCTCTAACTCCTGACCTTGTGATCCGGCCACCTCGGCCTCCCAAAGTGCTGGGATTACAGGCATGAGCCACCGCGCCTGGCCATCTATCTCATTTTTAACAGCTGCATAGCACTTTGCTGTGAGGATGCAACATGCTTTATGTAATCAATCTCTTACCAGTGGTTTCCTTTTTATTTGTTTATTTGTTTTTGGTTTTTTGCTATTACTATCAGGGCAGTAATTAACATTCTTTTTTTTTTTTTCTTTTTGTGGAGAACAGGGTCTCACTATATTGCCCAGACAGGTCTCGAAGTTCTAGGCTCAAGTTATCCTCCCACCTCTGCCTCCCTAAGTGTTAGGATTACAGGTGTGAGCTGCTGCACCCAGCAACATTCTTATTATATATACATATTTGCACATACACAAGAGAATTTTTTCATTTTGATTCCCCCCCACCCCCCAAAAAATTTGGGGGCCAGACATGGTGGCTCATGCCTGTAATCCCAGCATTTTAGGAGGCTGATGCAGGCAGATGACTTGAGCCCAGGAGTTTGAGACCAGCCTGGGCAACCTGACAAAACCCTGTCTCTACAAAAAATAGAAAAAAATTAGCCAGGTGTGGCAGTGCACACCTGTAGTCCCAGCTACTGAGGAGGCTGAGGTGGGAGGATTGCTTGAGCCTGGGAGACTAGGGCTGCAGTAAGCTTAGAATGCCACTGTATTCCAGCCTGGGCGACAGAGAGAAACTATGTATCAAAAAAAAAAAAAAAGAAAGAAAAAAGATACGCACATTTAACATTTTAATAGTGTCAAATTCCCTTCCAAAAGACTGCCGATTTATATATATTCTCACTAACAATACTGAGTACCAATTTCCCGATATATTTATTAATGCTAGGTATTAAGAATGAACTTTCTTTTTTTTTTTTGAGACGGAGTCTCGCTCTGTCGCCCAGGCTGGAGTGCAGTGGCGCAATCTCGGCTCACTGCAAGCTCCGCCTCCCGGGTTCACGCCATTCTCCTGCCTCAGCCTCTCCGAGTAGCTGGGACTACAGGCGCCCGCCACCACGCCCGGCTAATTTTTTTTGTATTTTTAGTAGAGACGGGGTTTCACCGTGGTCTCGATCTCCTGACCTCGTGATCCGCCCGCCTCGGCCTCCCAAAGTGCTGGGATTACAAGCGTGAGCCACCGCGCCTGGCCAGGAATGAACTTTCTGTAATGTCTTTCATAGTAACAATGCTCTGGGACCCAAATGTGGTACTCACCTTTCTAAGAGTTTGTCATAATTGTCATTCAGCAATTTTCGTTCTTTTTCCAAATCTTCAACTCTCTCCTGAAACTAAGAGTGATAGTAGCCCTTGAGATAAAATGTTAAAATCTATTCCCCTGCACGGGATTTCCCTTGTCCATGGCAGGGAGCGGGGTGGGTGAGAGGCTTTCTATTGCCATCTCCAGTGTCTGAGAAGCCATCTGACTAGAAAGACTTGAACCAATTGAAAGTCGGCTAGAAACTTTTACTGGAATTAATGAGGATTTTCCAAAATAAGTCTTCACTGTTTCTGGGTTTCTACTGTTAGGGAAGCAGCAAAACATTATGAAAGAGCAAGGACTTTGGAAAACAGACGTAAGTATAAATCCAAGCTTTCCCTTTAATGGTGTAATCTTAGGCAAATGATTTAACTACTTGGAGCTTTGTTTTTGTCATTTGAAAAAATGCAATACTCATATTGTTGCTAAGATACACATTCTAACATCCCTGAAGTTGAAATGTAGATGGTATCTTTCTTTTTTTTTTTTTTTTTGAGACGGAGTCTTGCTCTGTCACCCACGCTGGAGTGCAGTGGCGCGATCTCGGCTCACTGCAAGCTCCACCTCCTGGGTTCACGCCATTCTCCTGCCTCGGCCTCCCGAGTAGCTGGGACTACAGGCACCTGCCACCATGCCCGGCTAATTTTTTGTATTTTTAGTAGAGACGGGGTTTCACCATGTTAGCCAGGATGGTCTCGATCTCCTGACCTCGTGATCCGCCCACCTCGGCCTCCCAAAGTGCTGGGATTACAGGCGTGAGCCACCGCGCCCGGCCTGGTATCTTTCAACTATTATTATTTACCTCCTTCAGAGTCATCTGCAAGATAGACACATCTTCCAGTTGGCTCTTCAAGCTCACAGCCTTCTTGCTTTCTTCCTTCAGCTCTGCCCTGAGCTCATTCACTTGCTTGAGGAGGGCCTCATGGGCTGCACTCAGGATTCCCTGATTCTGGGGCAAAAGGAAAGTACCTCTGGGAATGGTCATATCACTCGGCACGAGTGGTCTCCAGACACCAGCAACCCTAGCATTCTCTAATAGATGTCACAAAGAATGACTTTGATTAATAGCTTATTACCTTTGTACTGTTAGTTGACCTTGTTTTTCACCCTAGCATTTCTCTGGAAGTATAATTTCCCTGGTAGGTAGGGTTTCCATTCTGGGCAATTGTAGTTCATCATTTGAGCCTTAATTTTCTTTTCTTGTATTTATTTATTTATTTATTGAGACAGTCTCGCTCTGTTGCCCAAGCTGGAGTGCAATGGTGCTTGGCTCACTGCAACCTCCGTCTACCGGGTTCAAGCAATTCTCCTGCCTCAGCCTCCTGAGTAGCTGGGATTACAGGCATAAGCCACCACGCCTGGCTAATTTTTGTATTTTTAATAGAGACGGGGTTTCTCCATGTTAGCCAGGCTGGTCTCGAACTCCTGACCTCAGGTCATCCGCCTGCCTCTGCCTCCCAAAGTGCTGGGATTACAGGCGTGAGCCACCGCGCCTGGCCCTTGAGCCTTAATTTTCTCAAGGTTCAAATTAATCCCTAGCTCTAAATTAGTTGCCACCTTCCAAAGCTGCCTTCACTTTCTAAGCTATTTGACTGCTTTTTTATGATGATTTATTCCTCCATTTGTACCTAGACAAGTGACATGTTAACTCCAGAAGTTCTGTGTGTGTTTCTGCCGGATGCCTCTGGTGAGGCACAGCTGGGTGATCTCGTTTGGAACTCTGTCTTAGTGGTGATTCTTAAGCACAGACATTCACCCAGCTTCACATGCAGCCCACTCACAGTGGTAAATAGGGCCAAATATTTAAGACCATCTGAGAATACCTGCAACAACTTTGTTATATCTCATCACCTCACACATGCTAGAAGAATACTCTTAGAAAGTTTTAAGCAAATGCTATAATTTGCTTCAGCAATAGGCTTAAAAATACTATGCCAAATATTTCTCAACTCCAATCTCGTATTTCAATTTTTATGAAAAAAAAAAAAAGAAAACAGTGCAATAAGTATCTGTATCTTTTGATAATAGTAATAGTATCATTTTTAACAGAAACTATATGACATAATAACACTGATTTAGTTAGCTAAATTCTGGTGTTACGTTACTTGGAGATGAACATAGATTTCTTTGGGTTTGATTATTCTGGTTACTAAGAAACAGAGACTCAATTCTCATTAAGTACCTTCTGGAGCAAGGTTTCGTATGCCTGGAAGAAAGAAATTATTATTATTTTATTGATTTATCAATTTCATGATATATTTGTCACTGTAATATAATGCTTAACATTTTTAAAGACATTATAAAAATCCCACAAAACAAGTCAATTTGTGTACTTGTTTACTAATTGTTGCTATTTTTCCCCTGCCCTAGCTTGCCAAGTAGTCTGTGACTGCAATATTCACACCATTTCTCAAAAGAGAATGAAGGGTCATTTATTCACATTTGCATCATACTTGGTGGATTATCCAAGAAAAATGTTTAATCTTAAATTAGGTACTGTTACTTAGCGTGCTTCAGAAAGATCGCTTCAGTTTTAGAAAAAAAAAAAAGATAATAACAACAGCTATAATTAGTTGAGTAGTTGCTATGTGTTATATGTTACTATGTGTTTCATTACCTGCTACATGATGATCATTATAATCATTTCACATGTATTATCTCATTTAATCCTTGTAGCAAATATGAGAGGTAAGTTTTTGTTTTTGAGACAGTCTCACTCTGTTGCCCAGGCTGGAGTGCTGTGGCATAATCTCTGCTCACTGCAACCTCGGCCTCCCAGGTTCAAGCAATTCTTCTGCCTCAGTCTCCCAAGTAGCTGAGATTACAGGTGCCCCCAACCACACCCAGCTAACTTTTGTATTTTAGTAGAGATGGGGTTTCACCATGTTGGCCAGGCTGGTCTCAAACTCCTGACCTCAAGCGATCCACCCACCTCGGCCTCCCAACCTTTTTTTTTAAAATTTTTTTTTTTATTTTTTAAAAAAGGTCAAATAATCTTTTTGAGAGAAAAAAATTGATCATATCAACTTGCTTAAAACCCTTTCACACAGCTCTCTGCTGTCTGTAGGATAAAGTCTAAATTCCTAGCATGTTCTGTCTTTAATGACAACGAGAAAAAAAATTCTTAGTGTGTCTTTCATGACCAGACCTGTTTCTCACCTCTGCTCTCATGGAAAGCCCCTCCTTCTCTTGCACACTTATTAACACACGCTAATCTTTTAGTATTTCAGTATTTAACTCAAAATCTATTCCTTTATTAATCTTTTTCTTTTTTCTTTTTTTAAGACAAAGTCTCACGCTGTCACCCAGGCTGAAGTGCCGTATCGGGATCTCGGCTCACTGCAACCTCTGCCTCCTGGGCTCAAGCACTCAAGCAATCTTCCTACCTCAGCCTCCAGAGTAGCTAGGACTACAGGCACATATCACGATGCCCGGCTAATTTTTGTATTTTTGATAGAGATGGGGTTTCGCCATGTTGTCTGAGCTGGTCTCGAATTCCTGAGCTCAAGTGATCCTCCCTCCTTGACCTCCCAAAGTGCTGGGATTACAGGCTCCAGCCACCGCACCCAGACGTTAATCCTTTTCTGATCTGGCACTGTTATAGGGGTTATTAAAAATAATTTTAGGCAGATAGAAAGGAAAAGGGGTCCTTGGAACGTTTTCTCGTCCTTTAAAGCAGCTCCAGATCGTTTTTTGTCTAGCAGGAAAGCCCCGGCTCTTACAGCCAGGCAGGCAACCTTTGATATGCAAATACAGGTCTTTAGAAACTGGGTCCACCCAAACATGGCGATTCCCGCCCTCGTCTTCCTGTCCTTGCCCCGACCTGTACCTGGCAACATGGCCACCCCCACATATCCCCACGTGTGTAGAACACCATGGCGCCCTGTATTTGCATATTAAAAGCTAAGGTAGGAGGGCCAGTTTTTTCCACAGGCTACATGAGTGACATGCCTGGTCAAACCAATCCCCTGAGCCCTATGCAAATCAGACACTACCTCCTCCTGCCTATTCATATAAGCAGCCACTTTTCCCGGCACATGAGGTCTCTTCTCTAGGCTTTGGAGTCCCTCTCCCTCTCTCTGTACAGGGGAGCTTCTTCCGTCTTTCTTCTCCCTTCTTTCTTGCCTATTAAACTCTCTGCTCCTTAAAGCCGTTCCACCTGTGTCCGTGTCGTTTTATCTAATTCGCGTGAGACAAGAGCCCTGGTGTTCCTCCACTCATCAGCCATATCAGCACCTCACCCACTGGTGGGTCTGACTACTCTCTCTTTTGTGTCCTGCCCATACCCTGCATACGGATAGTTGAATCTGTTTACTTGTTCTCTCACTCCTATAAACTCCTTGAAGGCAGTTGTTATCTTACTTACCTTTGTAATCTTTGCATCCTAGTGCTTTGCAATTCCTGGTACTGGATAAATATTTGTTCAATAAAAGGATGGTGCTGACCTTACTTTGACCCTTGATACTCTATTTCCACCAATCAGATATTAGTTTGTAATGTGTGCTAATACTAAATGTACTTACCTTGAGGGCTGTTGTCAGGCTTAAAAAAGATCATGGCTGTAAATACCTGGGACAGAGTACAGCTCATAGAAAGTGCTAATTAAAAGGCTAGTTTCCTTCCCTCCCCTGTGACTGCTTTTGGCTTCTTAATTTAATCACATTCCGGTTGTGGTCTTTGTAGGGGACCTTAAACCTTACACAAGTTAACTCCACTTTATTTCACCTTAGTAGGCAGAGCTTGAGTCTTCCTCTTAATAAAGAACTAATGGGAAGGTCGGGCGCGGTGGCTCACGCCTGTAATCCCAGCACTTTGGGAGGCCGAGGCGGGCGGATCACGAGGTCAGGAGATCGAGACCATCCTGGTTAACACGGTGAAACCCCGTCTCTACTAAAAATACAAAAAATTAGCCGGGCGCAGTGGCAGGCGCCTGTAGTCCCAGCTACTCGGGAGGCTGAGGCAGGAGAATGGCGTGAACCCGGGAGGCGGAGCTTGCAGTGAGCCGAGATTGCGCCACTGCACTCCGGGCTGGGCGAAAGAGCGAGACCCCGTCTCAAAAAAAAAAAAAAAAGAACTAATGGGAAATACTGGGAAAAGAACAGACTCCGAGTTGTGAGGCTTGGATTTGAATATCACTTGTAAATTGTGTGACCTTAGACAAGTAACTCAGTCTTTCTGAATTGTGGCTTCCCATATGTAAAATGGAGAAAATAATATGAATCTCTTAATTGGGGTTTCCCCCAACCAAGAAGGCAGAGCTGATGATGGCAACTCACCTCTTGAACTTCTGTTAATTGTGCTTTTGTCATAACCAATGAAGCATTTCTTTCATGTAAGAGCTTCTTAAGTCGAATCAGCTCTACCTTCTCTTTAATGGAAGCTCTGCAGAGAAAGGTGCTAAATTATTCTGTCTGAACATGGATAGAATTAGAGACATTTTCTCCTTGACTGTGCCCCAATAAGAATACCTCCCTCTTGTCTCTTGCCTTCCCCTCTTCCCCACACTAGAACACAAGTATGTGGTGTATGTACAGTCAAGTAAATAATCTCCTTTCTCCCATTTCTCATCATGCCAGCCAAGATTTGATAGAGATCACTAACCTTATGTTCTGAGAAAAGATAATAACTACTTTTTTAAATGATGGTGTTCATAATTTCCCACAAACCTTGCAATGTCAAGCTAGGTCTCAGCCTTGTTTTGTTTCCTTAGAGAAACCAGTGAGGTTTGAATGTGCTAGAAAACTTGAAAAGAAGATTATGAACCAGGCACCGTGGCTCACGCCTATAATCCCAGCACTTTGGGAGGCTAAGGCAGGCAGATGGCCTGAGGTCAGGAGTTGGAGACCAGCCTGGGCAACATGGCAAAACCTTGTCTTTACTAAAAATACAAAAATCAGACAGGTGTGGCGGCATAAGCCTGTAATCCCAGCTATGGACACTGGGCAAGAGAATCGCTTGAACTGCAGGAGGCAGAGGTTGCAGTGAGCTGAAATCAGCTTGGGCAACAGAGTGAGACTCTGTCTCAGAAAATAACAATAGTGGCCGAGTGCGGTGGCTCAGGCCTGTAATCCCAACACTTTGGGAAGTTGAGGCGGGCAGATCACGAGGTCAAGAGATTGAGACCATCCTGGCCAACATGGTGAGACCCCATCTCTACTAAAAATACAAAAATTAGCTGGGTGTGGTGGTGTGCACCTGTAGTCCCAGCTACTCAGGAGGCTGAAGCAGGACAATCGCTTGAACCTGGGAGGTGGAGGTTACAGTGAGCCGAGAGTGCACCACTGCACTCCAGCCTGGCGACAACAGAGTGAGACTGTCTCAAAAAATAATGATAATAATAATAATAGTAAAATACACCCGGCACAGTGGCTCACACTTATAATCCCAGCACTTTGGAAGGCTGACGTGGGTGGATCACGAGGTCAAGAGATTAAGACCATCCTGGCCAACGTGGTGAAACCCCATCTCTACTAAAAATACAAAAATTAGCTGGGCATGGTGGCGCACGCCTGTAGTCCCAGCTACTCGGGAGGCTGAGGCAGGAGAATCACTTGAACCTGGGAGGTGGAGATTGCAGTGAGCCGAGATCGTGCCACTACACTCCAGCCTGGGTGACAGAGTAAGTTTCTGTCTCAGAAAAAAAAAATAATAAAATAAAATAATAGAAAGAAGACTAGGCTGGGCGCAGTGGCTCACGCCTGTAATCCCAGCACTTTGGGAGGCCAAGGAGGGTGGATCACCTGAGGTCAGGAGTTCGAGACCAGCCTGGCCAACATGGTGAAACCCCGTCTCTACTAAAAATATAAAAATTAGCCAGGCGTGGTGGTGGGTGCCTGCAATCCCAGCTACTCAGGAGGCTGAGGCAGGAGAATTTGCTTGAACCCGGGAGATAGAGGTTGCAGTGAGCTGACAAGATGCCACTACACTTCAGCCTGGGCAACAAAGTGAGACTCTGTCTCAAAAAAAAAAAAAGACTATTATTCCTGAACCTAGGAGCTCATGTTTTCTTTATTGTTTGAAAGATTGAAAGAGATACTGGGGAGGATTTGGGTTCACTCCACTCTATCTCATTGATTCCCTGTCTAGCTGCTCATTAGAATAACCTGGAGAGATCTTAAAATTACACTGCCTGAATTCTACCCCCCAAATAAGATCTGTTATGGGTTTTTTTTTGTTTATTTGTTTTTGAGACGGAGTCTTGCTCTGTTGCCCAGGCTGGAGTGCAGTAGCATAATCTTGGCCCACTGCAACCCCTGCCTCCCGGGTTCAAGCTATTCGCCTGCCTCAGCCTCCCAAGTAGCTGGAATTACAGGCATGAGCCATCACACCCGGCTAATTTTGGTATTTTCAGTAGAGATGGGGATTCACCATGTTGGCCAGGCTGTTTTTGATCTCCTGACCACAAATGATCCACCCACCTTGGCCTCCCAAAGTACTGGGATTACAGGCATAAGCCACCGCACCCGGCCTGGATCTGTGGTTTTAAAATGTCTCCAGGTTGAAAACTTATATCCATACAAAAAACTACACATAATGTTAATAGCAGCTTTATTCATAATTGCCAAAACTTGGAAGCAACTAAGACATCCTTCAGTAGCTGAATGGATAAATAAACTGGTGCATATAGACAATCGAATGTTATTTGGTGTTTTGAAAAAATGAGCTTTCGAACCACTAAAAGACATGGAGGAAGCTTAAATGCATATTACTAAGTGAAAGAAGCCAATTTGAAAAGGCCACATACTGTATAATCCCAACTATATGACATTCTAGAAGAGGCAAAACTGGAGACAGTAAAAAGATCAGTGGTTGCCAGGGCTGGAGGTAAAAGACATGACTAGGTGGAACACAGAGGATTTTTAGGGCAGTAAAGCTATTCTGTATGATGCTACAATGATGGATACATGTCCTTATATATCTGTCAAAAGCCATAGAATGTACAACACCGGCCAGGCGCCATGGCTCACGCCTGTAATCTCACCACTTTGGGAAGCTGAGATGGGCGGATCGCGAGGTCAGGAGATTGAGACCATCCTGGCTAACACGGTGAAACCCCGTCTCTACTAAAAATACAAAAAAATTAGCCGGGCATGGTGGCGGGCACCTGTAGTCCCAGCTACTCAGGAGGCTGAGGCAGGAGAATGGCATGAACCCAGGAGGAAGAGCTTGCAATGAGCCGAGATCGCGCCACTGCACTCCAGCCTGGGCAACAGAGCGAGACTCCGTCTCAAAAAAAAAAAAAAAAAAGAATGTACAACACCAAGAGTGAACCCTAATGTAAACTATTAAATGATGGTCAGGCAATAATGATGTGTCAATGTAGTTTCACTGATTGTAACAAATGCACCACTCTGGTACGGGGTGTTGATAGTTGGGGAGGCTGTGTGTGTATGGAGGTAGTGGGTATACAGGAACTCTATTTCCTGCTTAATTTTGCTATAAAACTAAAACTTGTCTGAAAAATACATTTTAAAAAAAGTTTTCCAGGAATTGATGCACAGAGAGGGCTAAGAATCCCTATCTGGTGATGAGGATGAAGTAGTTTTCCTTCTATATAGTGAAGCAGCAAATATCCTTTTATACATAAACTTATCCCCTTTAGGTTAATTTCTTTCTTTCTTTCTTTCTTTCTTTTTTTTCTCTTTTTCTCTTTTTTCCTTCCTCCTCCTCCTCCTTCCTTCCTCCTCCTCCTCCTCCTTCCTTCCTTCCTTTCTTTTTTGTTGCCCAGGCTGGAGTGCAATGGTGCAATCTCGGCTCACTGCAACCTCCGCCTCCCAGGTTCAAGGGATTTTCCTGCCTCAGCCTCCTGAATAGGTGGGATTACAGGCACCAGCCACCACACCGGCTAATTTTTTTGTATTTTTAGTAGAGACGGGGTTTCACCGTGTTGGCCAGGCTGGTCTTGAACTCCCGATCTCAGGTGATCCGCCTGCCTTGGCCTCCCAAAGTGCTGGGATTACAGGCGTGAGCCACTGCGCCCAGCAGGTTAATTCATTTCATTTCTTTTTTTTTTTTTTTTTGAGACCAAGTTTTGTTCTTGTTGCCCAGGCTGGAGTGCAATGGTGTTATCTCGGCTCACTGAAACCTCCACCTCCCGGGTTCAAGTGATTCTCCTGCCTCAGCCTCCCTAGTAGCTGGGATTTACAGGTGCCTATCACCATACCTGGCTCATTTTTGTATTTTTAGTAGAGACAGGGTTTCCCCATGTTGGCGAGGCTGGTCCTGAACTCCTGACCTCAGGTGATCTGCCTGCCTCGGCCTCCCAAAGTGCTGGGATTACAGGCATGATCCATGGCGCCCGCAGGTTAATCCAGTTCTTAACCTACGAGGGAGTCCATGTCTACTACTCAGATTGAATTTAATCCCAAACACTCTTTTCCTCTGAGATGGAGGGAAGGTATAAATAAGAATCTCTTAGCTTTTTCGGTTTGTTCTGGTTTGAGGCATGGAGCACCACACTCTTACCGAAGCTCTGCAGCCTTCTGAGCACACTCCAATGAGCTTCTCTGTTCAAAATTTTCATCTTTAGGCCACATTTTCTCAGGAGACTCAGGTGGCTCTTCCACTTGCATGGTATTGCTGGCCGTGATGTGGGCACTGTTAGGCATGCATAGACCAATGGGTTTAGCCATACTTATGACACCGCTGAAAGAAATTATGCTGTTACAACCAGAAACACTAAATACAAAAAGGATACTTAGAAACTGTTGTTACAGGAGTTTAGAATTGGGTTCTTACACATATAAAAAGAAATTAAGTGAGTCAGTAATCTTGATACATGTCGAGGAAAATCTTATAAAATACAGCTTTCAAATGTCAAAACATAAAGGAATTATGGGCCAGGCGTGGTGACTCACACCTGTAATCCCAGCACTTTGGGAGGCCAAGGCAAGTGGATCACAAGGTCAGGAGTTGGAGACCAGCCTGGCCAACATAGTGAAACCCTGTGTCTACTAAAAATACAAAAATTAGCTGGGCATGGTGGCACATGCCTGTAGTCCCAGCTACTCAGGAGGCTGAGGCAGGAGAATCACTTGAACCCGGGAGGCGGAGGTTGCAGTGAACCAAGATCATGCTACTGTACTCCAGCCTGGGCAACAGAGCAAGACTCCGTCTCAAAAAAAAAAAAAAAAAAAAAGGAATTATGACCTAAGGAAAAAAATATAAATGGAAATAGAGGGAATACCTTCAATTGAGAAAAGGACCTTTATTTTCATTTCCTCAGAGAACAGAGAGAAGCTTGTTTTCCATTTTTAAGCAGTGAAGTTGGAATTTGACCTAAGGTCGACTTTCATCTTCCCTGATCATGCTGAAAAGACTCAAATCACCAACATTCACTTGTTCCCTAAATGATGTCTTTCTAATTAAAGTGGCAGGAATAACAACATGGGATAAATGAGAAGAACTCACAGTTCACTGGGTTCACTGGCTACTTCACCTCTGTTTTCATTTGTCGCATGCTCCTTAAACGATGGAGGGGCTGTGTAGCTCAGCCTGTCCCTTGGCCCTAAAAGTTTAGACAGAAGATGCAGACTTGGGCAACAGTACCGTCCGGACCACCAAGTACTGAAACTGGAACATGAAGGGCTGGGCATAGAGTCTTGAGACCTGGGTGAAACCCTTATATGACAACTGGCCCCCGAGGAGCAGTTTTTTTTTTCACTCTTGCAAAAAACTGCAACTAAAGTCAGCCAGACTATAGATCCTCAAGTGAGTAAGTACAAATAGGAAGAAAAAAGAAAGGTGGAAGCTTGTCCAGGGCAGAGACTGTGTGTCTAACTCTAACCACCTTTATCTCTAGTGCCCAGTACATAACAGGTGGCCAGCTATGCTGAACTGTTAAATGGAACTGAAATTTAAATTCATGCAAGTTTTCTACTTTCAGTTGTTTTTGTAAACGTTTGGTTGTCTGGAGTACGGAACTTGAAATTACAGGACCACACTAAGCAAAATAAGTGAGTACTTATTAATAAAATAAGAGTAGTTAATGAAATGCTGTGTGTAAATTTCCTTTACCTAGGTTACTCATTCCTGATTTAGGGCCGTGAGAATGAGGTGTCTACTCTAGAGATTCAACGTTGGGTTTTCTTTTCGGGGGTTTTGTTTTCTTTGTTTTTTGAGGCAGAGTGTCACTCTGTTGCCCAGGCTGGAGTGCAGTGGTGCCATCTGGGCTCACTGCAGCCTCCGCCTCCCAGGCTCAAGCGATCCTCCCACATCAGCTTCCCAAGTAGGTGGGACTGCAGGCATGTGCCGCCAGGCTTGGCTGATTTATTATTATTATTATTATTACTATTATTATTATTCTGAGACAGAGTCTCGCTCTGTTGCCAGGCTGGATTGCAGTGGCGCAATCTCAGCTCACTGCAACCTCCGCCTCCCAGGTTCAAGTGATTCTCCTGCCTCAACCTCTCGAATAACTGGGACTACAGATGCGCGCCACCATGCCCAGCTAATTTTTGTATTTTTATTAGAGATGGGGTTTCACCATGTTGGCCAGGATGGTCTCGATCTCCTGACCTGTTGTCTGATTCTGCCCTCAGCGGTACTCCATGGTGAATTTAGAATTTAGAATCTGATATCCCACTCAGGAAAAAAAGATTTTTGGGAGGCAGAAAGGAGGGAGTGAGAACAAAAGAACAAAATGGGGTAGTGGGCAGAAGAAGGCAGTGAGGAAAACGTGGCTGGCACATCAGTCCTTCCCAGTGTCTTAGCCCTGTAGGGGATGTGGCCTTAAATCTCACCCCTCTTGGGTTTCTCCGGCACCGGTGCACCGGCTGTGTGGAGCTGTCTGTGTCCCACGTGGATGCGAGGCTGGGCGCGGTGGGGGCCGGCAGGGCCGACCCGGTGGAAATGCCCTTGCAGTCGGTGCATCTGGGGGCGCTGGTGCATGGAGAGGCGCTGCCGCCATCCCGCGTTCTGCCCGCGCCTTGCGGTCTCTGAGAGCGGCGCCGCCTCCTCCGCGACCCGCAGGTCCCGGCCAGCAGCGGTCAACCGCAGCAAGGTCGTCCTCAGCCTATGGACAGATAGAGCACGTGGCTTCTCCTTTCATAACAGTTATTATTTCTACAGTTTATTTGGGACAAATAATCACGAATTGATCTATGATATGTATTCATCTCCTGTGATCTATTAATCACACTTTAAAAAGATTAGCCTTCTGTCCACAGTACACTGTAACTTTTTGAGGGCAGGGCCATTGTAATACCTGTCTTTATTTTATTGCAGTGATTACACCCTTACCTTAGTAAAAAAAAAAAAAAAAAAGTTGAGCCACTACCCCAATATATTTGTGTGCATTTAAAAAAACTATATAGACTTATTTTTGTACTAATACATTATGTCATTATAAAACAAAATATGTATGTTTAAATGGGTGACAAATATAAATAACAATTTTAATATTTACTTTTTCTATCCCACTTGTCTGCACACCCCTGTATATGTGCTCCAAATTAAGAATAACTCCTTTATAACTTTTAGGAACAAACTTTATTTGTTATCTTGACCTAAAATCATGTGGGTTTTTTTGCTACTCTCTGATTCTATGCTCTCACTGTGCTATGGCCTGAATTGTGTCCCCACTCAAAATTCTTATGTTGAAGCCTTAACCCCCAATGTGACTGTATGTGGACATTGGGTGTTCCGGAGGCTTTTTTTTTTTTTTTTTTGAGACGGAGTCTTTCTCTGTCCCCCAGGCTGGAGTGCAGTGGCGCGATCTCGGCTCACTGCAAGCTCCGCCTCCCCGGTTCATGCCATTCTCCTGCCTCAGCCTCCTGAGTAGCTGGGACTACAGGCGCCCACCAACACGCCCGGCTAATTTTTTGTATTTTTAGTGGAGACGGAGTTTCACCGTGTTAGCCAGGATGGTCTCGATCTCCTGACCTCGTGATCCGCCTGCCTTGGCCTCCCAAAGTGCTGGGATTACAGGCGTGAGCCACCGCGCCCGGCCTTGAGACGGACTTTTGCTCTTGTTGCCCAGGCTGGAGTGCAATGGCATGATCTCAGCTCACCAAAACCTCTGCCTCCCAAATTCAAGCGATTCTGCTGCCTCAGCCTCCTGAGTAGCTGGGATTACAGGCATGCGCCACCACGCCTAACCACAAAATACTAATTTTGTGTTTTTAGTAGAGATGGGGTTTCTCCATGTTGGTCAGGCTGATCTCGAACTCCTGACCTTAAGTGATTTGCCCGCCTTGGCCTCCCAAAGTGTTGGGATTACAAGCGTGAGCCACTGTGCCCGGCCTTTGTAGGTTATTAAGTTTAAATGAGTTCAAAAGGGTGGGGCCCTAACTGGATAAGACTATGGCCTTGTAACAAGAGATCTCCCTCTCCCACCTCCGGACACAGTGAGCAAGCAGCAGTCAGCAAGCTAGAAAGATGGCCCTCACCAGGATCCAACCATGCTGACACTTTGATCTCAGACTTCCAGCTTCAGAACTCTGAGAAAACCAATGTGTGTTGTTTCAGCCACCCAGTCTGTGGTATTTTGCTATGGCATCCTGAGCTAAGACACACTGCCCGCCCGTTCTGACATTTACTAACTGTAGCTTTGGCCATGCCACTTAACCTTTCTGTGCTCAGTTTCCTCATTTATAAATAAAGATAAACAGAAAAAGATAAAAGCAGTAGATTGTTGTGAGGATTAATAAGCTTATATATAAATACATATGTAAAATGCTTAGAACAGTGGGGGTACACTGTAAGGGCTTCAGGTGTTAGCTATTATTATTACATACCATTATACCCAGAAAAAGAAAACAAGGTGTAAAATAGCTATGTAACTTGCCCAAAGCCAGGGGCATAGAATCCAGATTAACCATTTAGCATCCATAATCTCAAGTACTCTTTGATTATCGACCAAGAAACAAGATTTTTTGGCCCATACAACCTTCTGACTTCACTCAAGTCACTAGATTCTCAAGTTCTCAACAATTAAAAAAAAAAAAAAATCGACCCTTTGCGGTGGCTCACGCCTGTAATCCTAGCACTTTGGGGGGCTGAGGTGGGCGGATCACCTGAGGTCGGGAGTTTGAGACCAACCTGACTAACATGGAGAAACCCTGTCTGTACTAAAAATATAAAATTAGCTGTGCGTGGTGGCACATGCCTGTAATCCCAGCTACTTGGGAGGCTGAGGCAGGAGAATCGCTTGAATCTGAGAGGCGGAGGTTGCGGTGAGCCGAGATCGCGCCATTGCACACCAGCCTGGGCAACAAGAGCGAAACTCCCGTCTCAAAAAAAAAAAATCACCAACTCTGAAGAGTGCTGACCCACAATGGAGGCCTGCAATCCTGTAGATTCATTTTTTTTTTATATAAGACAGAGTCTCGCTCTGTTGCTCAGGCTGGAGCACAGAGTGCTGATCCACAATGGAGGCCTGCAATCCTGCAGATTCTTTTTTTTTTTTTTTTTTTTATGAGACAGAGTGTCACTCTGTCGCTCAGGCTGGAGCACAGTGGTGTGATCTCTGCTCACTGCAGCCTCAGCCTCCCGGGTTCAAGCGATTCTCCCGCCTCAGCCTCCCAAGTAGCTGGGATTACAGGCGCCCGCCACCATGCCCAACTAATTTTTGTTTTAGTAGAGATGGGGTTTCACCGTGTTGGCCAGTCTGGTCTTGAACTCCTGACCTAGCGATCTGCCCGCCTTGGCTTCCCAAAGTACTGGAATTACAGGCGTAAGCCACCGTGCCTGGCAAATCCTGCAGATTCTAAACGAAGATCTTAATCACTCCTGGGAGTTACAATGAGAAAACAAAACACTGCCCTTAACATTAGGAAACTGGTCTGACACGACTAGTCCTCAGTGTTGTGTGAAGCTAGTCTGTGCTATCTCCATTTGTTTTTGTTTTCGTTTTGAGACTGAATCTCACTCTGTCACTCAGGCTGGAGTGCAGTGGCACAATCCTCGCTTACTACAACCTCCGCCTCCTGGGTTCAAGTGATTCTCTTGCCTCAGCCTCCTGAGTAGCTGGGATTACAGGCGACTGCCACCACGACTGGATAATCTTTGTATTTTTAGTAGAGACGAGGTTTCACCATGTTGGCCAGGCTGGTCTGGAACTCCTGACCTCAGGTGATCTGCCCACCTCAGCCTCCCAAAGTGTTGGAACTACAGGCGTGAGCCACCGTGCCCGGCTACTATTCTTTTGGACACCTCACAGAACATCAACATGAAACAAGTTCACTCCAAAACCATGATAAAGTGATACAAAACAAGTCCACCGCCTAATTTTGTCTACGTACAGACAAAATTAGTGTCACTGCCATCCACAAAATACCAAACATCCTTCTCTCCAGGTTAATATGAGTGACTGCAACTTCTTTACCAATCATGGCTTCAGCCTTGCACTAGTCTACCCTCCCTGTAGATAAGATTTATTGATACTTGGCCGGGCGCAGTGGCTCACGCTTGTAATCCCAGCACTTTGGGAGGCCGAGACGGGCGGATCACGAGGTCAGGAGATCGAGACCACGGTGAAACCCCGTCTCTACTAAAAATACAAAAAATTAGCCGGGCATGGTGGCGGGCGCCTGTAGTCCCAGCTACTCAGAGAGTCTGAGGCAGGAGAATGGCGTGAACCCGGGAGGCGGAGCTTGCAGTGAGCCGAGATTGCGCCACTGCACTCCAGCCTGGGTGACAGAGCGAGACTCCATCTCAAAAAAAAAAAAAAAATTAAAAAAAAAAAAAAAAAGATTTATTGATACTTGAGTCCAGGAAGTTGAGGCTAAAGTGAGCTGAGACTGCACCACTGCACTCCAGCCTGTGTGCCAGAGTGAGACCCTATCTCAAAAAAAGAAAAAGAAAAAGAAAGAAAGAGAGAGAGACGGAGAGAGAGAGAGAGAAAGAAAGAGAGAGAGAGAAAGAAAGAGAGAGAGAGAGAAAGAAAGAGAGAGAGAGAGAAAGAAAGAGAGAGAGAGAAAGAAAGAAAGAAAGGAAAGAAAGAAAGAAAAAGAAAGAAAGAAAGAAGAAAGAAAGAAAGAAAGAAAGAAAGAAAGAAAGAAAGAAAGAAAGAAAGAAAGAAAAGAAAGGAAGAAAAAAAATTTATTGAGATACCGAAACATAGAATTGTGCTTGCTTTCTGACAGCACAAAATCTGGAGCAAACCTCTGTTTCCTTGGATCCTCCCCCAAAATCACCCAATCAAACAAAGCTTAGATACTACAATAAGTTCTAACACATTTGCTGAGATGCCTTTAGTTCCCCTGGTGTGCATATTCTCTAGCTGTAATGAATAAGCCCAGCTTGCTCAACTATAGGTATGTTCCTGGTGGTCCTTGGCTGGAAGGCATTGACACCAATATCTTCAAAATGTGCCCTAGAGATAGACTCCAGACTTTCAGAACTCCCATTCTTCCCATCTGTTTACCTTCCCTCACCTCTGTCTCAGATTTCTTTCCAGGTCCCCATTTTCTAAAGAAAGAAATCTAAGATCACTGTATATAATAATATGTTTTGAAGTTAAGAGTTTTTCCCTCTGGGACAGGCGCGGTGGCTCATGCCTGTAATCCCAGCACTTTGGGAGGCTGAGGCAGGTGGATCACTTGAGGAAAGGAGTTCGAGACCAGCGTGGCCAATGTGGTGAAACCCTGTCTCTACTAAAAATACAAAAATTAATCAGGCATGGTGGCACATGCTTGTAATCCCAGTTACTTGGGAGGCTGAGGCAGGAGAATCACTTGAACCCGGGAGGCAGAGATTGCCGGTGAGCCGAGATTGCGCCACAGCACTCAAACCTGGGTGACACAGCAAGACTCTGTCTCAAAAACAAAACAAAACAAAACAAAACAAAAAGAATTTCCACCTCTGTTATGCACTAGGTATGATCTCAGGCAACTTATTTAACCTCTTTATGCTTCCTTGTCCTCTTAATAATACCTCTTCAGACTATTAAGTGAATTAATACTTTTTTTTTTTTTTTTAGATGAAGTCTTGCTCTTGTCGCCCAGGCTGGAGTGCAATGGCACAATTTCGGCTCACTGCAACCTCTGCCTCCTGGGTTCAAGCGATTCTGCTTCAGCCTCCCGAGTAGCTGGGATTTCAGGCGCCCACCATCATGCCCAGCTAATTTTTGTATTTTTAGTAGAGACAGGTTTCACCATGTTGGTCAGGCTGGTGTTGAACTCCGGACCTCGTGATCTACCCGCCTTGGCCTCCCAAAGTACTGGGATTACAGGCATGAGCCACTGTGCCTGGCTAATTAATACTATTTCTA
The DNA here is from genome assembly GCF_009828535.3 of Hylobates moloch. NCBI lineage: Eukaryota > Metazoa > Chordata > Mammalia > Primates > Hylobatidae > Hylobates > Hylobates moloch. Next base: position 58,365,961 of record NW_026652291.1, on the reverse strand, counting down.
ATAAACTAACTGGGCACGATGGCTCATGCCTGTAATCCCAGCACTTTGGGAGGCCAAGATGGGGGGATCATTTGAGGTCAGGAGTTTGAGACCAGCCTGGCCAACATGGTGAAACCCCATCTCTACTAAAAATACAAATATTAAGGCCTAGCGCGTTGGCTAATGCCTGTAATCCCAGCACTTTGGGAGGCCAAGGCAGGTGGATCACCTGAGGTCAGGAGTTTGAGACTACCCTGGCCAACAGGGTGAAACCCCATCTCTACTAAAAAAAAAAAAAAAAAAATAGCCAGGCATGGCTGGGCACGGTGGCTCACACCTGTAATCCTAACACTTTGGGAGGCCAAGGCGGGCTGATTGCCTGAGCTCAGGAGATCTAGACCAGCCTGGGCAGCATGGTCGGTCATGGCAGTGGGCACCTGTAGTCCCAGCTACTCGAGAGGCTGAGGCAGGAGAATCACTCGAATCCAGGAGGCAGAAGTTGCAGTGAGCCGAGATCGCACCATTGCACTCCGGCCTGGGCAACAGATGGAGACTCCGTCTCCAAAAAAATGAAAAACAAAAAAAAATTAGCCGGCCATGGTGGTGTGTGCCTGTAGTTCCAGCTACTTGGGAGGCTGAGACAGGAGAATTGCTTGAACCTGGGAGGTGGAGGCTGCAGTGAGCCGAGATTGCGCCACTGCACTCCAGCTTGGGCAACGGAGCGAGGCTTCATCTCAAAAAAAAAAAAAAAATTGGCCTGACGTGGTGGCGCAAGCTTGTAATTCCAGCTACTCAGGAGGCTGAGGCAGGGGAATCGCTTGAACCCAGTAGGCAGAGGTTGCAGTGAACCGAGATCACACCACTGCACTCCAGCCCAAGCAGAGTGAGACTCTGTCTCAAAAATAAAAAAAATTGGCCGGCGCGGTGGCTCACGCCTGTAATCCCAGCACTTTGGGAGGCCGAGGCAGGTGGATCACCTGAGGTCAGGAGTCTGACACCAGCCTGACCAACATGGAGAAACCCCGTCTATACTAAAAATACAAAATTAGCTGGGCGTGGTGGCGCATGCCTATAATCCCAGCTACTTGAGAGGCTGAGGCAGGAGAACCACTTGAATCCTGGAGGCAGAGGTTGCAGTGAGCTGAGATCATGCCATTGCACTCCAGCCTGGGCAACAAGAGCAAAACTCCATCTTAAAAAAAAAAAAAAAAAAAAATCTCAAAAATAAATAAATAAATAAATAGATGTATAGATAGCACTTACAACATGCCTGCAGGGATCAATATGATCTTTAGTTTTCTTTTGTAAATAAAGACCCCTTCTTTTACTTGCCCCTGCAGCCTTTTCTCCTCTGAAATTTTGACCATTCCTCCTATCTCCATCCCCTCAGTTGTGACCAGGGGAGGAACCTGTCCAGTCTCTTATTCTGTGGACTGAAATAGTATCACCCAAGCTCTTAATGATGCTCTGTGGCCTGTGGTCACAGTCTATCGACATGTTCGGCAAAAAAATTGACTAAAGAAATATTGCTTCAAAAATTATTTTTGGGCCGGGCACAGTGGCTCACATCTGTAAACCCAGCACTTTGGGAGGTCGAGATGGGTGCATGATCTGAGGTCACGAGTTCAAGACCAACCTGGCCAACACAGCGAATCCTCATCTCTACTAAAAATACAAAATTAGCTGGGCATGGTGACGCATGCCTATAATCCCAGCTAATTGGGAGGCTGAGGCAGGAGAATTGCTTGAATCTGGGAGGAGGAGGTTGCAGTGAGCCGAGATCACACCACTGCATTCCAGCCTGGGCAACAGAGCAAGGCTCCATCTTAAAAAAAAAAAAAAAAAAAAATTTAAGGAGAACTCTAAGTACCTTTTGATCTCATCCTGTTGCTTCCAAGAAAGCTCCTTCACCAACATGTGATCTTCGCGAAGTCGAAAGAAACTGTCCTCCAGTTCCTCCCGGTTCATCCTGCTCAAGGGTGGTTGAGTTTTCATATTCTTACCTAAAGTCCCAGAAGACAGTAAATGGACAGTATTTTTACCTGTATTTTTTAACCCTTTAGATCTCTCATCACATCTTGTCCAGACAGCATAAATCTATCTTGAGTCAAGTATTTATGAGGAAATTCAGGAAGTATGAGAAATGACTCTGGGCCAGGCGCAGTGGCTGACACCTGTAATCCCAGCACTTTGGGACGCTGAGGCAGGCAGATCGTGAGGTCAGGAGTTCGGGTCCAGCCCGACCAACATGGTGAAACCCAGTCTCTACTAAAAATACAAAATTAGCTGGGCGTAGTGGCACGTGCCTGTAATCCCAGCTACTCAGAGGCTGAGGCAGGAGCATTGCTTGAGTCTGGGAGGCAGAGGTTGCCATGAGCCAAGATTGTGCCACTGTACTCCACCCTGGGTGACAGAGCAAGACTCCGCCTTGGAAAAAACAAAAACAAAAACAAAAACAGAAATGACTCCTACTGGGTCCCCGGAGACTCTTTCTGTATTATTACAGCATGAGGTATGACTCGACCTTCCATCTAGAAAGCACATTCTCTAGATAAAAATATCCAATTAGGCTTTTATTCTGCTTAATTTTTCTTTTTAGTTTCTTCTTCTTCTTTTTTTTTTTAAGACAGGGTCTCGCTCTGTCACCCAGTCTAGAGTACACTGGCGTGATCTTGGCTCACTGCAACCTCAGCCTCCCGGGTTCAAGTGATTCTCCTGCCTCAGCCTCCAGAGTAGCTGGGATTACAGGTGCCCGCCACCACACCCAGCTATTTTTTTTTTTTTTTAGAGATGGAGTCTCACGCTTTCGCCCAGGCTGGAGTGCAGTGGCGCCATCTCGGCTCACTGCAAGCTCCGCCTCCCAGGTTCACGCCATTCTCCTGCCTCAGCCTCCCAAGTAGCTGGGACTACAGGCGCCAGCCACCATGCCTGGCTAGTTTTTTCGTATTTTTAGTGGAGACGGGGTTTCTCCGTGTTAGCCAGGATGGTCTGAATCTCCTGACCTTGTGATCCACCCACCTCGGCCTCCCTAAGTGCTGGGATTACAGGCGTGAGCCACCATGCCTAGCTTAATTTTTGTATTTTTAGTAGAGACAAGGTTTCACCATGTTGGCCAGGCTGGTCTCCAACTCCTGACCTCAGGTCATCCACCTGCCTCGGCCTCCCAAAGTGCTGAGATTACAGGCATGAGCCACCGCGCTTGGCCTATTCTTCTATTTTTTTCTCCTTATTAGATAATTTGGACCTATACAAGGATTGTTCCCATGACTGTCTTCAAAATCCCAGTAAGGAAAAGGATAAAAACTTTTCTTGATTACCAAGAACCATCTCGTTTGCTTTTTTGGTCAGGAGAAACTGTCCCCAAAGCTGCCTCCTAGGACAAGAGCCTCTGCTTGGTCTAAGCAGAGGAAACTAGAGCACACTTTTCATTGTGAGTGTTCACTGGCCCAGGTCTGCTCTGATCTCATGTTGAATGGGAACCATATTTTTTATTTTTTTGCGTCTATTTATTTATTTATTTATTTATTTTTGAGACAGAGTTTCGCTCTTTTTGCCCAGGCTGGAGTGCAATGGTGCGATCTCAGCTCACTGCAACCTCTGCCTCCCAGGTTCAAGCAGTTCTCCTGCCTCAGCCTCCCAAGTAGCTGGCATTACAGGTGCCTGCCACCACACCCGGCTAATTTTTTGTATTTTTAGTAGAGATGGGGTTTCACCATGTTGGCCAGGATGGTCTCCATCTCTTGACCTCGTGATCCACCTGCCTCGGCCTCCCAAAGTGCTGGGATTACAGGCATGAGCCACCGTGCCCGGCTACTTATTATTTTTTTTGACACAGAGTCTCTCACTGTTGCCCAGGCTGGAGTGTAGTGGCGCTATGTTGGCTCACTGCAGCCTCCGTCTCCCTGTCTCCCAGGTTCAAGCAATTCTTGTGTCTCAGCCTCTCGAATGGCTGGGATTACGGGCATGGGCCACCACGGCCAGCTAATTTTTGTATTTTTAGTAGAAATGAGGTTTCACCATGTTGGCCAGGCTAGTCTCGAACTTCTGACCTCAGGTGATCCACCTGTCTCAGCCTCCCAAACTGCTGGGATTACAAGCATGAGCCACCATTCCTGGCCAATTTTTAAATTTTTTTTTTATTTTTTTTTGAGACGGAGTCTCGCTCTGTCGCCCAGGCTGGAGTGCAGTGGTGCAATCTCGGCTCACTGCAAGCTCCGCCTCCCGGGTTCATGCCATTCTCCTGCCTCAGCCTCTCCGAGTAGCTGGGACTACAGGTGCCCGCCACCACGCCCGGCTAATTTTTTGTATTTTTTTAGTAGAGACGGGGTTTCACCGTGGTCTCGATCTCCTGACCTCGTGATCCGCCCGCCTCAGCCTCCCAAAGTGCTGGGATTACAAGCGTGAGCCACCGCGCCCGGCTATTTTTAAATTTTTTATAGTGGCAAGGTCTCACCATGTTGCCCAGGATGGGCTCAAGTGATCCCAATGTGCTGAGATTACAGGCATGAGCCACTGGCTAGATTAATTTTTGAATATATGCTATAAAAATATTCTTTTAATGTGGTTTTATCTATTTGTGACATCAAATTTTTTTTTTCTCTGAAAACAATGTTTCTGAGGTGCTTAGAATGAAAAAAAAAAAAAAAATACAACTTCCAAACCAAAGAACCTGCAAAATAATGTTGCTAGGTAAACTAGGAAAGTAAGGTCACTAGGAAGAAAATTGTTACATGACCATATGCCTTTATAAAAATATTTATGACAAATATTTAGGCCAGACGCGGTGGCTCATGCCTGTGATATCAACACTTTGGGAGGCCATGGTGGGCAGACAGCTTGAGTTCAGGAGTTTGAGACCAGCCTGGGCAACACAGTGAAATCCCTCTCTACAAAAAATACAAAAATTGGCCAGGCACAGTGGCTCATGCCTGTAATCCCAGCACTTTGGGAAGCTGAGGCGGCTGGACCATGAGGTCAGGAGTTTGAGACCAGCCTGACCAACATGGTGAAACCCCGTCTCTACTAAAAATACAAACATTAGCTGGGCGTGGTGATGAGTGCCTGTAATCCCAGCTACTCAGGAGGCTGAGGCAGGAGAATCACTTGAATCCGGGAGGCGGAGGTTGCAGTGGGCTAAGATCGCAGCATTGCACTCCAGCCTGGACAACAAAAGCGAGACTCCATCTCAACAAAAAACAAAAAACAGAAAACAAAAATTATCTGGGCGTGGTGGTGTGTGCCTGTAGTCCTAGCTACTTGGAAGGCTGAGGCTGGAGGATCGCTTGAGCCTTGGGAGGCAGAGGTTGCAGTAAGCCAAGATCGCACCACTGCACTCCAGCTTGGGTGACAGAAAAAGACCCTGTCTCTGCCAAAAAAAAAAAAAAAAAAAAAAACCTTCATTTACTTTTAGTTATTTCATAAATGACAGAAGTGAAATTGGACATGTTTGTAATGAAACCTAAAAAAGCTTATTTTTTCACAAAATAAACTTGTAAATATCCCCCTTTCTCATCTTCTATATTTCTTTTATGGTACTGAAGAAAAATATTGAATTCTTTAAGCTTTTTGGATATGTGGGTGGCTTCCAAACTGACTGGAACTCCAGGTAGGTAGTTCCTGAACAACGGTTTCCTGTCACTATGACTCTTCTAACTTGAAAATTTTTTTTTTTCTTTTTTTTGAGACAGAGTCTCGCTCTGTCGCCCAGGCTGGAGTGCAGTGGCGTGATCTCGGCTCACTGCAAGCTCCGCCTCCTGGGTTCACACCATTCTCCTGCCTCAGCCTCTCCGAGTAGCTGGGACTACAGGCGCCCGCCACCAAGCCTGGCTAATTTTTTTTGTATTTTTAGTAGAGACGGGGTTTCACCGTGGTCTCGATCTCCTGAACTCGTGATCCGCCCGCCTCGGCCTCCCAAAGTGCTGGGATTACAAGCGTGAGCCACCGCGCCCGGCCCCTAACTTGAAAAATTATCTCAGTTCATGTTTCATGGACTTTGTGGAACAGTTAAAGCTTTCAGAAGCACAAAATTCTCAACTGTGTCCAAAATATACAAAGAACTCTTAAAACCAACAATATAAAGACAAATAATCCAATTTAAAAATTGGCAAAACTGGCCCCTGAATTAAAAAGCAAATTGGCAAAGGACCTGAATAGACATTTCTCCCAAGTAGATATACAAATGGCAAATAAGCATATGAAAAATGGTCAGTGCGATTATTCATCAGAGAAATGCAAATCAAAACCATAACGAGAAAGAATACTTTTTTTTTTTGAGATGGAGTCTTGCTCTGTCACCCAGGCTGGGGTGCAGTGGCACCATCTCGGCTCACTGCAACCTATGCCTCCTGGGTTCAAGTTATTCTCACGCCTCAGCCTCCCGAGTACTGGGACTACAGGTGTGCACCATCTGGCCCAGCTAACTTTTTCTTTCTTTCTTTCTTTCTTTTTTTGAGATGGAGTCTCGCTTTGTCGCCCAGGCTTGAGTGCAGTGGCGCAATCTCGGCTCACTGCAACCTCCGCCTCCCGGGTTCACACCATTCTCCTGCCTCAGCCTCCCGAGTAGCTGGGAATACAGGCGCCTGCCACCACGCCTGGCTAATTTTTTTTGTATTTTTTAGTAGAGACGAGGTTTCACCGTGTTAGCCAGGAAGGATGGTCTTGATCTCCTGACCTCGTGATCCACCCACCTCGGCCTCCCAAAGTGCTGGGACTACAGGCGTGAGCCACCGCGCCCGGCCTTAACTTTTTCTATTTTTAGAATAGATGGGTTTTCACTGTTCTGACCAGGCTAGTCTTGAACTCCTGACCTCAGGTGATCCACCTGCATTGGCCTCCCAAGATGATGGGATTACAGGCGTGAACCACTTTGCCCAGCCAAGAAAGAATACATTTAAAAAAAAAATGAGATAACACCTCAGTTACAAACAATAATAAGTGTTGGTGAGAAAGTGAAGAAATTGGAAGCATCATACATCGCTGTTAGGAATGTAAAATGGTGCCACTGCTTTGGAAAATAGCCTGGCAGTTCCTCAAAATGTTAAACTAGTGCCGGGCGCGGTGGCTCACGCTTGTAATCCCAGCACTTTGGGAGGCCGAGGTGGGCGGATCACGAGATCAGGAGATCGAGACCACGGTGAAACCCCGTCTCTACTAAAAATACAAAAAATTAGCCAGGCCTGGTGGCGGGCGCCTGTAGTCCCAGCTACTTGGAGAGGCTGAGGCAGGAGAATGGCGTGAACCCGGGAGGCGGAGCTTGCAGTGAGCCGAGATTGCACCACTGCTCTCCAGCCTGGGTGACAGAGCGAGACTCCGTCTCAAAAAAAAAAAAAAAAGTTAAACTAGTGTTACCATATGACCCAGCAAATCTACGTCTAGATTTGTGCCTAGGAGAAATAAAAACAGGGGCCAGGTGCGGTGGCTTCTGCCTGTAATCCCAGCATTTTGGGAGGCCGAGGCAGGCAGATGATTTGAGGCCAGGAGTTGGAGACCAGCCTGGCCAGCATGGTGAAACCCCTTCTTTACTAAAAATACAAAAATTAGCCAGGCATGGTGGCGGGCACCTGTAATCCCAGCTACTTGGGTGGCTGAGGCAGGAGAATCACTTGAACCTGGGAGGTGAAGGTTGCAGTGATCTGAGATCACACCACTGCACTCCAGCCTAGGTGACAAAGCAAGAATCTGTCTCAAAAAAAAAAAAAAAAAAATACTGCTATGAACATTCTGGTATATGTCTCCTGGTACATATGTGCAAGAGTTAATTTCTGCAAATTTTTAACTCCCGACCAGGTGATCCACCTGCCTCGGCCTCCCAAGGTGCTGGGATTACAGGCGTGAGCCACCATGCCCGGGCAATTTCTGCAAATTTTATACTCAAAGTAGAGTTACATGCTCAACTTTACTAGATAATGGCAAATATTTTCCAAAGTGGTTGCATCATTTATACACTTACAGGCAGTGCATAAAGTGCCCTATCCTCAAAAAATAATTTTATAGAAGTGAAGTCAAGTGAAAATAGAATCAACAGTAGCCATAATTGGGATTGAGGGATGGGAAAGTGGAGCAAAATTAATAAATACCTTTTTTTGTTGTTTTAGAGACAGGGTAGTGCTATGTTGCCCAGACTGATCATGGACTCCCGGGCTCAAGTGATCCTCCCACTTCAGCCTCGAGTAGCTGGTGCAGGTGTGAGCCACCACGCCCGGCCAAAGTTAGAAAAATATCTTTTTTTTGGGCAGGGGGATGGAGTCTCGTTCTGTCGCCCAGGCTGGAGTGCAGTGGTGTGATCTCGGCTCACTGCAAGCTCCACCTCCCGGGTTCACGCCATTCTCCTGCCTCAGCCTCCCGAGTAGCTGGGACTACAGGCGCCCACCACCACGCCCAGCTATTTTTTTTTTTTTGTATTTTTAGTAGAGACGGGGTTTCACCATGTTAGCCAGGATGGTCTCGACCTCCTGACTTCGTGATTTGCCCGTCTTGGCCTCCCAAAATGCTGGGATTACAGGCATGAGCCACTGCGCCCAGCCCCAAAAATGTCTTAAATAATGTATGGAAGAAGCTCTGGTAGGGCTGAGCCCTTTCATCTTAAATTGCACACTTCTGCTTAGTGACAGTGAAGGGCTAAGGGCTAATCGCAAAGATAGCACTAGTTTGTTCTTGGCTTTTGTTGTGCTGTTTGTGGTGGTAGTATTTAGCTTTATCTCCTAAACCCACACAGTAATAATTTTATTATAAGAATTTAAGAATAAGCCTGGATGCGGTGGCTCACGCCTGTAATCCAGCACTTTGGGAGACCAAGGCAGGCAGATCACTTGAGGTCAGGAGTTCGAGACCAGCCTGGCCAACATGGTGAAACCCCATTTCTACTAAAAATACCAAATTAGACAAGCGTGGTGGTGGCCACCTGTAGTCCCAGCTACTCAGGAGTCTGAGGTAGGAGAACTGCTTGAACCCGGGAGGTGTAGGTTGCAGTGAGCCGAGATCGGGCCACCGCACTCCAGCCTGGGGGACAAGAGAGAGAGTGAAACTCTATCTCAAAAAAAAAAATTTAAGAATAAAATATGAGAAGAGGGCCAGGCACAGTGGCTCACAACTGTAATCCCAGCCTTTTGGGAGGCCGAGGAGGGCAGATCACTTGAGGTCAGGAGTTCGAGACCAGCATGGCCATCATGGTGAAACCTTGTCTCTACTAAAAATCCAAAAACTAGCTAGGCATGGTGGTGCATGCCTGTAACCCCAGCTACTTGGGAGGCTATGACAGGAGAATCGCTTGAACCCAGGAGTCGGAGGCTGCAGTGAGCTGAGATTGCGCCACTGCGCTCTAGCCTGGGTGACAGAGCGAGACTCCATCTCAAAAAAAAAAAAAAATAGTGAGAAGACTGAAGAAAAGAGCTGAAAGTAAATCAGTCTCTGTGGAGGCCAGCAAGGTGTTCCACAATGAGAGTTCTTTTAATTCTAAAAGGTGTCCATCCTCAGGCGTAGAAGTTACCTTTTGAGGCTGGTAGCACCAGAGGTACAGCATCTATGTCTCTAACTGGCAAGTCTCCTGATGTAGGGTCCACCAGATGTGACATGATCTCTGTTCCCAAGCTATAAGAGATCCCAGAGGACACTGAAATAAAGGAAAAGTCCAGTCAATTACATGCAGCTTTAGGATGTCTTCTGAAACGTGTACATAAGTTGCAGCAGGAATTTCTCAGCACTTTCATGATGGTATATGACATGTCAGAGTCATTCTTATGGTAGTGTGGACAACTGTATACTAAAGAGTAACAACAAGTATTCAGTAGTAACGACTTTATTCAAAATGAAAATCAGTTTTTATGATTATGGAATTGATGGATATCATTTCGGATCATTTTTTAAGTGCTCAGCCTGGAAGCCGATGACCATCCCTTTTCTCTGCGAAATAGGCCTCTATCCCTCTCTCCACTCAATTTACAGGGACTGACTCCCCAGGAATCAGTTTATAGTCTATAATCCAGTCCCTGAAGCCATTGCTGATTGGACCAGGGTTAATCAAATGACCCAAGACAAATGACCCTAGCTGAACCAATCAGATTCTATCTCCTAGGAGGCTGAAAATAAAACTGAGAAGTTTAAATTAGCCTCTGGGGATGGCTAGAACTATTATGTAAACTTTGGAGCTCTGAAATGACCATATTCAGCTCTGTAGCCTGAATAATCAGGAAATCCTATCTATAGAGTTGCCTCATACTCTGGCCAACACTTTTTTTTCTGGATGATGGTATCCAGTCTAGCCGGGATTACAGGCACCCACTACTGTACCCGGCTAATTTTTGTATTTTTGGTAGAGATAGGGTTTTGCCATGTTGGCAAAACTGGTCTTGAACTCCTGACTTTAGGTGATCTGCCCGCCTTGGCCTCCCAAAGTGTTGGGATTACAGGCGTGAGCCACTGCACCTTTCCTTCCTTCCTCTCTTTCTTTCTTTCCATTTTTTTTTTTCTTTCGCCAGGGTCTTATTCTGTCCCCCAGGCTGGAGTACAATGCCACAACCACGTTTCACTGCAGCCTCCATCTGGGCTTAAGCGACCTTCCAGCCTCTGCCTCCCAAAGTGCTAGGATTAAAGGCATGAGCCACCGTGCCAGGCCCAGTGTCCTGACTTTAAATAGTATGTATGTATATGTTTTTGTCTCCAAAATTTTTGTCTCCAGCTTCGGATTTGTACAATTTTGTTTTCTTTTTTTTTGCTTTGTCACCCAGGCTGGAGTGCAGTGGTGTAATCTCAGCTCACCACAACCTCCACCTGCTGGGTTCAAGCAATTCTCCTGCCTCAGCCTCCCAAGTAGCTGAGATTACAGGCATGTGCCACCATGCCTGGCTAATATTTGTAATTTTAGTAGAGATGGGGTTTCACCGTGTTGCCCAGGCTGGCCTTGAACTCCTGGCTTCAGGTGATCTGCCTGCCTCAGCCTCCCAAGTGCTGGGATTACAGGCGTCAGACTGCAGCCAGCCCAATTTCCTATTTTTTTAAACATTTCTCTTGGCATGGCTACTAGATATCTCAAATTCACTTTTCCCAAACAGGAATTTTGATTTATCTTACTGGTCTCATCTTTTCCCAGTCTTTCCCTAGCTCCATAAATGCCACTACCGTCCTACCAGTCCTGCAGCCTTGATTCCTCCTTTCCTTCAGCCATTAGCATGTTCTCCATGTTCTTCCTTTAAAACATGTAGCAGCCAGGTGCAGTGGCTCATGCCTGTAACCCTGGCACTTTGGGAGGTCGAGGTGGGCGGATCACCCTAAGTCAGGAATTCAAGACCAGCCTGGCCAACATGGTGAAACCCTGTCTCCACTAAAAATACAAAAAATTAGCTGGGCGTGGTGGTGGGTGCCTTCAATTGCAGCTACTCAGGAGGCTGAGGCAGAAGAATTGCTTGAACCTGGAAGGCGGAGGTTGCAGTGAGCTGAAATCGTGCCATTGCACTCCAGCCTGGGCAACAAGAGCAAAACTGTCTAAAAATGAACACAAACAAAAACAACATATATTAGCCTGTCTCCACCACTAAAATTCAAGTGATCTGTGTCTCTTTCCTCAACTACCACATTTTTCAAGGCTCTCCCCGTTTTCCTCTCCCATCCTCCCTTATTTCTGCCTGAAACATCGAGAGTGACCTGTATAAAACAACCCAGTTCATAACATTTCCTTGCCAAAAGTCTCCAAATGGCTTTTCGTTACACTCAAAGTAAAATTTACACTTTTTTCTAGGGCCTGTAAAGCCCAACCTCATCTGATCCCCTTCTTACTCCTCCAATCATACCTTGTACCTTCCTTCCTCTAGCTTACAACACTCCTCACCACTTGCCTTCTCTTTGCTCTCCCAACCATCAAGCTCTTTCTTGCTCTTTTTTTGTTTGTTTGTTTTGGAGATGGAGTCTCGCTCTGTCACCCAGGCTGGAGTGCAGTGGCGCGATCTTGGCTCACTGCAACCTCCATCTCCCGGGTTCAAGTGATTCTCCTGCCTCAGCCTCCCGGGTAGCTGGGACTACAGGCACACACCACCATGCCCGGCTAATTTTTTGTGTTTTTAGTAGAGACAGGGTCTCATCATGTTAGCCAGGATGGTCTTGATCTCCTGACCTCGTGATCTGCCTGCCTTGGCCTCCCAAAGTGCTGGGATTACAGGCGTGAGCCACCGCGCCTGGCCTCCTTCTTGCTCTTTATTTGGCTGACTCCATCTGATCCTTTGGTCTCTCAAGCATCTTTTCATTTGCCAGGAGGCCTTTCTCTGACTTTGGTAGCTGAACTGAGCACTTCCCCTTCTCTTACCAGTCTTATACTCTGTCACCTCACCCTGTTTATTTCCTTCGTGACATTTAATATACACAGAAACTACCTTCATTTATTTATACTAGTTTATTGTCTATCCCCTCTCACTAAAACATAATGACTTTGAAGGCAGAAAAATGATTTATCTTGTTTACCTCTATAGATGCAGTACCCGAACAGTTATTGGCACATAGCAGGTACTCAATAAATAAACACTGAATGTATGAAAAGAAGAATGAACGAACAAGAGAGAGAATGACACTGAGGGGCTGAAGTGAGTCAAAAAGTTCTTAAAGCATTCTGTCCTTGATTCCAGTCTTTTCCAATTTTGTCTCCAAAATTTATGTCTCAGCTGGGCGCAGTGGCTCACGCCTGTATTCCCGGCACTTTGGGAGGCTGAGGCGGGCAAATCATCTGAGGTCAGGAGTTCAAGACCAGCTTGGCTAACATGGTGAAACACTGTCTCTACTAAAAATACAAAAATTTGCTGGGCGTGGTGGCATGTGCCACCACACAGTAATCCCAGTTACTCAAGAGTCTAAAGCAGGAGAATACCTTGAACCCGGGAGGCGGAGGTTGCAGTGAGCAGAGATCGTGCCTGGGTGACAAGAGAGAGATTCCATATCCAAAAAAAAAAAAAAAAAAAATTAGGTCTCCAGCCTTGACTTTCAGATTTGTACAAATTCTTTTTAAACATTTCCCCTTTCAAATGTTTCCCCTAGTAAACATACTAGACAACTGAAACTCACCTTTCCCAAAGAGGAATTGTAATTTCTCTTACTAGTCTGATTGTTTCCCAGTCTTTCCCTATTTCCATAAATGTCACTATCTGGCTCTGTTCCTACCTTTAGGTTCTATAGTAGAGTCTTGTGTCCTATACAACAAATTCTCCCTTTTGTTGAAGCTAGCTTGACTTGTCAACTGGAGAAGGGTGTTCAGAAGCTTATTTTGAACAAACAGAGAAATATAAAGAAGAAAGCAAAAAGTATAATGGAGAAATTCTATCACCTAGAGAAAACATAAACATTGTATTGATCTGCTTTCTGGGCAATTTAACTTGAATTGGATAATTCACTCTGTTCTGTAACATTTCATTTTTAAAAATCACAATAAATGGAGAGCATCTTTCCAATGTCATAGTCTTAAATAGATCTATACAGATTTCATAGCATGCCTATTTTAAGAAAGCTGAATAATCACCCCAAAGTTTATGTACTTTCGCATGTTAGACCTAGGATTACAAGTAAATCTCAGGCCAGGCACGGTGGCTCACATTTGTAATCCCAACACTTTGGGAGGCTGAGGCGGATGGATCACCTGCAGCCAGGAGTTCGAGACTAGCCCGGCCACATGACAAAAGTTAGCTGGGCATGGTGACAGGCGCCTGTAATCCGGCTACTCGGGAGGCTGAGGCAGGAGAATCACTTGAACCTGGCAAGTGGAGATTGCAGTGAGCCAAGATCGTGCCACTGCACTCCAGCCTGGGCAAAGCATAGTGAGACTCTGTCTAAAAAAAAAAAAAAAAAAGTACATCTGCATTTAGTTTACAAGTAAATCTCTATTTGAAGTACCATATATAGGGGCTGGGCACAGTGGCTCATGCCCATAATCCCAGCACTTTGGGAGGCCGAGGCAGGCAGATCACAAGGTCAAGAGTTTGAGACCAGCCTGGCTAAAATGGCAAAACCCCATTTCTACTAAAAATACAAAGATTAGCTGGGTATAGTGGCGCATGCCTGTAGTCCCAGCTGCTCAGGAGGCTGAGGCAGGAGAATCGCTTGAGCACAGAAGGTGGAGATTGCAGTGAGCCAAGGTTACACCATTGCACTCCAGCCTGGGCGACAGTGTGAGACAGTGTCTCAAAAAATAATAATAATAGCCAGGCGCGGTGGCTCACGCCTGTAATCCCAGCACTTTGGGAGGCCGAGGCGGGCGGATCACGAGGTCAGGAGATCGAGACCATCCTGGCTAACATAGTGAAACCCCGTCTCTACTAAAAATACAAAAAATTAGCTGGGCAAGGTGGTGGGTGCCTGTAGTCCCAGCTACTTGGGAGGCTGAGGCAGGAGAATGGCGTGAACCCTGGGGGGCGGAGCCTGCAGTGAGCCGAGATCACGCCACTGCACTCCAGCCTGGGCGATAGCAAGACTCTGTCTCAAAAAAAAAATAATTAATAATAATAAAAAAAAATAAATAAATAAATAAATAGAGTAGCATCTACAGGTTTACTTAGTCACCCACATTTCTAGTTTCCTGCTGTAGAAAAGTAATGTGAAGGAAAAGGAAAGGTGACTGCATCATAAGCTTGGTCCTCTGGACCTGAAGCCATTTGCAAAAATGGAGCTGTAGTAGAAGGGACGCTGTTGTTCTTCATATCTGGGCCCAGAGTACACTGACACACCACCAAAGTTCTATAGTGTGTCTCACTGAGTTGAGACTGTCAGTGAAGGCCTGTTGAACATCCAGTGGCTAGATTTAATTTCTCAGGAATAAAAAAGTGGAATGCAGGCCAGGCGCAGTGGCTCACGCCTGTAATCCCAGCACTTTGGGAGGCCGAGGCAGGTGGATTATGAGGTCAGGAGATCAAGACCATCCTCGCTAACATGGTGAAACCCCGTCTCTACTACAAAATAGAAAAAAATTAGCCGAATGTGGCGGCACGAACCTGTAGTCCCAGCTACTTGGGAGGCTGAGGCAGGAGAATGGCGTGAACCTGGGAGGCGGAGCTTGTAGTGAGCCAAGATCACGCCACTGCACTCTAGCCTGGGAGACAGAGCAAGACTCCATCTCAAAAAAAAAAAAAAGTGGAATGTAGATTCTAAAAGGGTTTATCAATTGTTTTGAACTCAACAGTATGAAAGACTGAAGAAATTTCCAGCTGGCGTGGTGGCTCACGCCTGTAATCCTAGTACTATGGGAGGCCGAGGTGGGCTGATCACGACGTCAGGAGATCGAGACCATCCTGGCCAACATAGTGAAACCCCGTCTCTACTAAAATACAGGAGGCTGAGGCAGGGGAATCGCTTGAACCTGGGAGGCGGAGATTGCAGTGAGCCGAGATCACGCCACTGCACTCCAGCCTGGTGACAGAGCAAGACTCCGTATAAAAAAAAAAAAAATTTCCTTCCAGTGATATTCAGAATTGCAGTGCACTTGGACAAGTGTAGGTTAGTGAGAGTGAAGAACCCTTAGTGATAGATGGATAGATGTATAAAGCCAGCTTGATGACATCAGCAATTAAAATTTTCTTTTCCTTTTTTTTGAGATGGAGTATCGTATTGTTGCCTGGGCTGGAGTGCAATGGCGCAATCTCAGTTCACTGCAACCTCCGCTTCCTGGGTTCAAGTGATTCTCCTGCCTCAGCCTCCAGAGTAGCTGGGATTACAGGCGCCTGCCACCATGCCCGGCTAATTTTTTGTATTTTTTAGTAGAGACAAGATTTCACAATGTTGGCCAGGCTGGTCTCGAACTCCTGACCTTGTGATCCGCCAGCCTCGGTCTCCCAACGTGCTGGGATTACAGGCATGAGTCACCCTGCCCAGACTTCACTTTTTTCTTTTTTACACTCTGTATCACTGTGCAAGCATTTAAAATTTTGTAGCCAGTTCCCCTTACTCTGATGATGATGATGATGATGATGATGATGATGATGATGGTTATTTTGAGACAAGGTCTCACTCTCACCCAGGCTGGAGTACAGTGGTATGCTCTCACCTTACTGCAACCTCTGCCTCCAGGGTTCAAGCAATTCTCGTGTCTCAGTCCCCGAGGCAGCTGCAATTACAGGCACAAGCTGCCACGCCCCACTAATTTTTGTATTCTTAGTAGAGACAGGGTTTTGCCATGTTGGCCAGACTGGTCTTGAACTCCTGATCTCAAGTGATCAACCCACCTCAGCCTCCCAAAATGCTGAGATTACAGGTGTGAGCCAACACGCCTGGGCCAAGAGTAGATTTTTAAGTGTTCTCATCAAACACAAAAAATTGATGAGCATATGAGGTAATACATATTTTAATTAGCCCAAGATTGGGCAGGCGCGGTGGCTCACGCCTGTAATCCCAGCACTTTGGGAGGCCAAGGCGGGCAGATCACAAGGTCAAGAGATCGAGGCCATCCTGGCCGTGGCCAACATGGTAAAACACTGTCTCTACTAAAAATACAAAAATTAGCTGGGCATGGTGGTGCGCACCTGTAGTCCCAGCTACTCGGGAGGTTGAGGCAGGAGAATTGTTTGAACCTGGGAGGCAGAGGTTGCAGTGAGCCGAGATTGAGCCACTGCACTCCAGCCTCATGACAGAGCGAGATTCTGTCTCAAAAAAAAAAAAAAAATTATCCCAAGGTAGCCATTTTCCACTATATATATATACATATATATATATTTTAAAGCAACAAATTTTACACAGTAAATATATACAATTTCAAATTGTCAATTAAAAATTAATTAATTTGAAAAGGCGTATTCGTTCTGCAGATAGTGGATACATTTCTGAGCATAAGAGCAATAGAATTAGAGCTATGTTAGAGCTTTAGGAAGATTCATCTACTATTAGTGATTTGGAAATTGCAGACAGGACAGTGTTAAGAGGATATTGCTATAGTTTAGGCAAGAAGTCTTGAACTAGGGAAGGATGGGGGCAGGGGGATGGAAGAATAGGATGGATCATGAAGACACTGAGGAAGGAGAATCAAAAGATGTGACAACTGGTTGGATGTGAGATAGAGTTAAGAGGGTGACAGGATTAAAGATGACTCGATAATGTTGTGCTGGATGGCTGGGAGACTGGTGGTACAATAGAAAATGAATAAACCAGGCCAGGCGCGGTGGCTCATGCTGGTAATCCCAGCACTTTGGGAGGCTGAGGCGGGTGGATCACCTGAGGTCAGGAGTTCAAGACCAGCCTGGCAAACATGGTGAAACCCCGTCTCTACTAAAAATACAACAATTAGCCGGGCATGGTGGCGCGGGCCTGTCAATCACCTGTTCAATCACTTGAACCTGGGAGGCAGAGGTTGCAGTGAGCAGAGATAGTGCCAGTGCACTCCAGCCTGGGCAACAGAGTAAGACTGTCTCAAAAAAAAAAAAGGAAAGAAAGAAAAAGAAAATGAATAAACTTATTTCATTCTTTTCAAAAACACCCCTAGGGAAGACATAGGAAATTATAAATATGCATCCGATAGAAACTTACAGTTCTTGCTTGCTCCAGATAGCTGTCGCTAATTCTTTTCTCTCAATGTTCTGGTGTTCTTTAGTACTCTAGGTTCCAATCAGCTTGTCCTTCTGGCTTGTTAAAAGAGGAGCTAATCCAGTTCTGTTTAGCTTTTAAGATGTTAACTCTTTGTAGATCAGAGTGTGAAGGCTGTGCTTTTTCTCTATGCATGTTTGACTTGGAGAAAGAGCAGCTTAAAGGGTCCTTAACAGATCCACTTCTCAACTAAAACTAAAGCTGAGAACACATTTGCGGGATTTGAGATTAAAAGAAATTTGTTGGTATTCAGAGGATGATCTTTAAATCATTTATTTATTTATTTACTTATTTTGAGACAGAGTTTCGCTCTTGTTGCCCAGGCTGGAGTGCAATGGCGTGATCTCGGCTCACCGCAACCTCCACCTCCCAGGTTCAAGCAATTCTCCTGCCTCAGCCTCCCAAGTAGCTGGGATTACAAGTGTGCACCACCACAGCTGGCTCACTTTGTATTTTTAGTAGAGATGGAGTTTCTCAATGTTGAGGCTGGTCTTGAACTCCTGACCTCAGGTGATCTGCCCGCCTCGGCCTCCCAAAGTGCTGGGATTACAGGCTTGAGCCACTGTGCCCGGCCGATATTCTTTAAATCTTTATCTGAAGGGCAACAACAGTGGGAGTTGTTCTGGAGCCCTGAGATCCCTTTGAAGAGAACAAACACTGCACCGTTGGTGGGATCAACATGCCTATTCAGTTGATCATGTGCCAGTGCTTTCAAGTAAGATAATGTGTATCTTCCATTTCACCGTGGCCACAGTTTCCAAACCAAACTTTGGGATGTAATTATGAAGCAATAGGATTTGATATAAGAAAATTAAATGTTCTTAAAAATTCTGCATGGCTGGTCACTGCATTCATATTATATATTAAGTGGAACCTGGTCTCAATTGTTACATAAAATCCTCTCTTCATTTATTTATTTTGAGACGGAGTTTCGCTCCTGTTACCCAGGCAGGAGTGCAATGGTGCGATCTCAGCTCACTGCAACCTCTGCCTCCCTGGTTCAAGCAATTCTCCTGCCTCAGCCTCCTGAGTAGCTGGGATTACAGGCATGCGCCACCATGCCCAGCTAATTTTATATTTTTACTAGAGACAACGTTTCTCCATGTTGGTCAGGCTGGTCTCGAACTCCTGACCTCAGGTGATCCACCCACCTTGGCCTCCCAAAGTGCTGGGATTACAGGCATGAGCCACCACGACTGGCCTAAATCCTGTCTTTAATGCACTGAATGGGTGCACTGAGAAGGCTCCATTCTGATTATTGGCACGAGGTTCGGGGATTTCCAGGAGGATGAACACATAGTTAATGGGCCCCGTGTGACTTCCTCTAAATCCCATGAAATAATAAAATAAAATAAAGCGGGGGAGACAATTAGGAAGTAGAGAAAGTATCCAGGACACATACATTTCGCAGTGAAGAGAGGAAAATCCAATATAATATTTTCCCAGGTTTAAGTGCCAGATTTATAAAATTTAAAAGCTGGGCTTTTATGCACTTAAGGTTGCTTCTTGCCCAAGTTATTTCTTAATACATCTGGGATTTTCTGTCCTTTTTTAAGATGCTCTAGCCAGAGACAGTGCAGGACAAAATTAATTTTGAAGTAAGCCAAGTTTGTGTTTGATAATCGTGTTCTCTTTTCTGAACCTCTGACTTTTGTTAATTTTTTTTTTTTTTTTTTTGAGACGGAGTTTCGCTCTTATTGCCCAGGCTGGAGTGCAATGGCGCAATCTTGGCTCATTGCAACCTCTGCCTCCCGGGTTCAAGCGATTCTCCTGCCTCAGTCTCCCTAGTGGCTGGGATTACAGGCACCCGCCACCACACCCAGCTAATTTTTTGTATTTTTAGTAGAGACGAGGTTTCACTATGTTGGCCAGGCTGGTCTCGACCTCCTGACCTCAGGTGATCCACCCGCCTTAGCCTCCCAAAGTGCTGGTATTACAGGCGTGAGCCATCGTTCCCGGCTGACTTTTGTTAATTTTTAAAACATCGCCTCCTACCTCTTTCAGGCAACCAGTTTCCCTTAACATTCTCATTACATCTTGGAGTGAATTTATGTGATACTTTTTCCACTAGGCTTAATATACTTCTCAATGTAGACGGTAAGGCCTTGTTCTGTGTTAAAGAAATTTCAGGCTGGGCACGGTGGCTCGCACCTGTAATCCGAGCACTTTGGGAGGCTGAGGTGGGCGGATAGCCTGAGGTCAAGAATTCGAGACCAGCCTGACCAACATGGTGAAACCCTATCTCTACTAAAAATACAAACATTAGCTGGGCGTGGTGGCAGTCATCTGTAATCCCAGCTACCTACGAGGCTGAGGCAGTGAGAATCACTTGAACCCCAGAGGCGGAGGTTGCAGTGAGCTGAGACTGCACCATCGCACTCCAGCCTGGGCAACAAGAGCAAAACTCCATCTCAAAACAAACAAACAAACAAAAAAACAAAAAGAAATTTCAGTCATTGGCCAGGCATGGTGGCTCACACCTGTAATCCCAGCACTTTGGGAGGCTGAGGTGGGTGGATCACTTAAGGTCAGGAGTTTGAAACCAGCCTGGCCAAGATGGTGAAACCCTGTCTCTACTAAAAATACAAAAACAATTAGCTGCGCATGGTGGCGGGTGCCTGTAATCCCAGCTACTCTGGAGGCTGCAGCAGGAGAATCACTTGAACTGGGGAGGCGGAGGTTGCAGTGAGCCGAGATTGTGCCACTGCACCCCAGCCTGGGCGACAGAGCAAAACTCCGTCTCAAAAAAAAAAGAGAAATTTCAGGCCGGGTGCGATGGCTCACTCCTGTAATCCTAGCACTTTGAGGGGCCAAGGCGAGTGGACCATGATGTCAGGAGATTGAGACTTCCTGGCCAACATGGTGAAACTCCGTCTCTACTAAAAATACAAAAATTAGCTGGGCTTGGTGGCACCTGCCTGTAATCCCAGCTATTCAGGAGGCTGAGGAAGTAGATTAGCTTGCACCAGGGAATCAGAGGTTGCAGTGTGTGGAGATGGCACCACTGCACTCTAGCCTGGCGACAGGGCAAGACTCTGTCTCAAAAACAAAAGAAAAACCAAACAAGCCAGGTGCAGTGGCTCACTCCTGTAATCCCAACAGTTTGGGAGGCAGAGGTGGGTGGATCACTTGAGGTCAGGAGTTTGAGACCAGCCGGAACAACATGGCGAAACCCCATCTCTACTAAAAATACAGGCTGGGCGCGGTGGCTCACGCCTGTAATCCCAGCACTTTGAGGGGCAGAGGCGAGTGGACCACGATGTCAGGAGATTGAGATCTTCCTGGCCAACATGGTGAAACCCTGTCTCTACTAAAAATACAAAAATTAGCTGGGCTTGGTGGCACCTGCCTGTAATCCCAGCTACTCAGGAGGCTGAGGAAGTAGATTAGCTTGCACCAGGGAGTCAGAGGTTGCAGTGTGTGGAGATGGCACCACTGCACTCCAGCTTGGCGACAGGGCAAGACTCTGTCTCAAAAACAAAAGAAAAACCAAACAAGCCAGGTGCAGTGGCTCACTCCCGTAATCCCAACAGTTTGGGAGGCAGAGGTGGGTGGATCACTTGAGGTCAGGAGTTTGAGACCAGCTGGGACAACATGGCGAAACCCCATCTCTACTAAAAATACAGGCCAGGCGTGGTGGCTCACGCCTGTAATCCAAGCACTTTGGGAGGCCGAGATGGGCAGATCACAAGGTCAGGAGATCGAGACCATCCTGCCTAACACCGTGAAACCCCGTCTCTACTAAAAACACAAAAAATTAGCCGGGCGTGGTGGCGGGCGCCTGTAGTCCCAGCTACTCGGGAGGCTGAGGCAGGAGAATGGCGTGAACTCGAGAGGCAGAGCTTGCAGTGAGCTGAGGTCGCGCCACTGCACTCCAGCCTGGGCGACAGAGCGAGACTCCATCTCAAAAAAAAAAAGAAAAAAGAAAAAAAAATACAAAAATTAGTTGAGCGTGGTGGCGCACTCCTGTATTTCCAGCATCTGGAGGCTGAGGCAGGAGAATCGCTTGAACCTGGGAGAGGGAGGCTGCAGTAAGCCCAGATCGCACCTCTGCACTCCAGCCTGGGCTACAGAGGGAGACTCCCTCTCAAAAAAAAAAGAAAAAGCCCCTGGATAAATTTTATATTTGAAAAGATGTGGGCCAGATAGTTCACATAGTATTTTTATACCATTTAGATTTGCTCAAAAGCTCAGTTTGTACCATAATAGTAAAATAAGCACTGACAATGAAATGTGACATTTGTCAACTAAAAAACTAAAAAAGTATTTTGTAAGTTGTACAAAGATTAGCTTAATGAAAAATTACCAGAGGATAAAATCCTGTGCTTCAGAGCCAGAATGAGAACAGATGGCAAATACGTTAAAGAAGGCTTAACCTACAGGAAGCCAGATTTAGGTCACTGCTGAGACGAAAATTAGAAGAGGAACAAAGAAGACAAAGGAAAAGTAGGAGAAAAACATTAAGTAGAAAGTGAAAAGAGAAATTGAAGAAACAAGAAAGAAATTGGAAGTTTGTTTGTTTCTTTTTTCAGAAATGAGGTCTCACTATGTTGTTCAGGCTGGAGTGCAGTGGCTGCTCACAGGCACAATCATAGCATACTGCCAGGAACTCCAGGGCTCAAGGGATTCTCCTGTCTCAGCCTCCTGAGTGGCTGCGACTACAGGCACCCACTACCATGCCCCACTATTTTCCATTAAAAAAAATTTTTTTTGGCCGGGCGTGGTGGCTCACGCCTGTAACCCCAGCACTTTGGGAGGCCCAGGTGGGCA
Source organism: Hylobates moloch (assembly GCF_009828535.3). Taxonomy (NCBI): domain Eukaryota; kingdom Metazoa; phylum Chordata; class Mammalia; order Primates; family Hylobatidae; genus Hylobates; species Hylobates moloch. The sequence goes on along the minus strand of NW_026652291.1, from coordinate 58,343,680 downwards.
TACCACGAGGTCAGGAATTTGAGACCAGCTTGGCCAACATGGTGAAACTCCATCTCTACTAAAAATACAAACATTAGCTGGGCGTGATGGCACAAGCCTACAGTCCCAGCTACTTGGGAGGCTGAGGCAGGAGAATTGCTTGAACCTGGGAGGTGGAAGCTGCAGTGAGCCAAGATCGTGCCACTGCACTCCAGCCTGGCAACAGAGTGATACTCTGTCTCAAAAAAAAAAAAAAAAAAATTTAAGAGATGTTGCCCAAGCTGGAGGATGTTTTTAAAATAAAGTCACTTATTTTCACAATATCTTCTGAAGGGGCTTGAAGTCTCTATTATATAGGTCTCATAGCACCTTCTTACTTATCTTCAGTAGCACTCACAATTTATTATAAACAATTAATTGAGTAATTATCCATTTAATATTTGATTCTGTTCTGAAGGGCAGGGGCCATGTCTGTTTTGTTTACTTCTATGTTCTTGTGGCATAAGCTAATTACATAGTACATGTTTAATAAATATTGTTGAGTGAATGGGTAGGATTTTCCCACCTTGGCATATGTTATATTATTAATAATAGTGTAATGGTTATTTGCATACCCTCTAGAACTAGACCTCCTAGCATTAGAATCTTTTTTTTTTTCTTTTTTGAGACACGGTCTCGCTGCTGGTAGCTAAATCCTGGTCTCCAGGGATCCTCCTGCCTCAGCCTCCTGAGTAGCTGGGATTACAGGCTTCTGAGTGTCTAGCTATAGCGTCAGAATCTTGCACCACCAAAAACTAGTTGTGTGACCTTAGGCAAATTACTTAACCTTTCTGTGCTTTAATTTCCACGTCTTTAAAATGGGGATAATAAAATTATCAAATAAGCTAATTCATGTGAAACACTTAGAAAAATGCTTTACACATGGTATCTGCTCAGTAAATTTTTATTTTTACCATTAATATTTAATATAAGAGTAGTCAATAATACTAGAAGAAAATACTACTTGATTTCAAAACCACGAATGGATGTCATAATCCAGACTTTATCTTTCCTTCTTTTTTTTTTTTTTTTCCACTCTGTTGCCAGGCTGGAGTGCAGTGGCACAATCTCGGCTCACTGCAACCTCCGCCTCCTAGGTTCAAGTGATTCTCGTGCCTCAGCCTCCCAAGTAGCTGGGATTACAGGCATGCGCCACCATACCCAGCTAATTTTTGTGTTTTTAGTATGGACAGGGTTTCACCATGTTGGCCAGGATGATCTCCATCTTCTGACCTCGTGATCTTCCTGCCTCGGCCTCCCAAAGTGTTGGGATTATGGACATGAGCCACTGTGCCCAGCTATCTCTCCCAGTTTTAAAGCTTTGTGGACGAGGATTTTTTTTTTTTTTTTTTAAATTTTCGAGATGGAGTCTTGCTCTGTCCCTTAGGCTAGAGTGCAGTGGCATGATCTCGGCTCACTGCAACCTCCGCCTCCCAGGTTCAAATGAATCTCCTGCCTCAGCCTTCCGAATAGCTGGGATTACAAGTGCGCACCACCACATCTAGCTAATTTTTGTATTTTAAGAAGAGACAGGGTTTCACCATGTTGGCCAGGCTGGTCGCCAACTCCCTGACCTCAGGTGATCCGCCCAACTCGGCCTCCCAAAGTGCTGGGATTACAGGCATGGCCCGCCGCACTTGGACTGTGATCAAAGACTTTTTTTGCCTGTTTGTTTATATTATTTATTTGTTTTTTGGAGATGGAGTCTCAATCTGTCGCCCAGGCTGGAGTGCAGTGGCGCAATCTCGGCTCACTGCAACTTCCACCCCACTGGGTTCAAGTGATTCTCCTGCCTCAGCCTCCCGAGTAGCTGGGGTTACAGGTGCCTGCCACCACGCCCAGCTAATTTTTTGTATTTTTAGCAGAGACAGGGTTTCACCATGTTGGCCAGGCTGGTCTCGAACTCCTGACCTCAGGTGATCCACCCGCCTCGCCTCCCAGAGTGCTGGGACTATAGGCGTAAGCCACCGCTCCAGAGATTGCAATGAGCCGCGATCATGCCACTGCACTCCAGCCTGGGGCAAAGAGTGAAACTCCATCCCCGCCTCCACCCCCCAAAAATAAATAAAATAAATAAATAAATAAATAAAGTAATTGATTAATTGATATATGATACTGAAAAACTGGAAACATCTTCAATGTCTTGAAGAGGGGATTGGTTTTTAAAAATGATATTGGAGGCTGGGTGTGGTGGCTCAAGCCTGTAATCTCAGCACTTTGGGAGGCCAAGGCGGGCAGATCATGAGGTCAGGAGCTCGAGACCATCCTGGTTAACACCATGAAACCCCGTCTCTACTAAAAATACAAAAAAATTAGCCAGGCGAGGTGGCGGGAGCCTGTAGTCCCAGCTACTCAGGAGGCTGAGGCAGGAGAATGGTGTGAACCCCGGGGGGCGGAGCCTGCAGTGAGCCGAGATGGCGCCACCGCACTCCAGCCTGGGCAACAGCGAGACTCCGTCTCAAAAAAAAAAAAAAAAAAAAAAAAAAAAGACATTGGAGCTGGGCTTGGTGGTTCAAGCCTGTAATCCCAGCACTTTGGAAGGCCGAGGTGGGTGGATCACCTAAGGTCAGGAGTTCAAGACCAGCCTGGTCAACATGGTGAAACCCCGTCTCTACTAAAAATACAAAAATTAGCCAGGCGTGGTGGTGGGCGACTGTAATCCCAGCTACTCGGGAGGCTGAGGCAGGAGAATCGCTTGAATGTGGGAGGCGGAGGTAGGTTGCAGTGAGCCAAGATTGCGCCACTGCACTCCAACCTGGGTGACAGAGCAACATTCGGTCTCAAAAAAAAAAAAAAAAAAGATATTGACTGGGTGCAGTGGTTCAGGCCTGTAATCCCAGCACTTTGGGAGCCGTGTCGGGCAGACTGCTTGACCGCAGGAGTTCAAGACCAGCCTGGCCAACATGGCAAAACCACATCTCTACTAAAAATACAAAAATTAGCCAGGAGTGGTGGCGGATGCCTGTAGTCCCAGCTACTCAGGAGGCTGAGGCATGAGAATCGTTTGAACCTGGGAGGCAGAGGCTGCAGTGAGCCGAGATCGCCCCATTGCACTCCATCCTGGGCAACAAGAGCGAAATTCCATCTCAAAACAAACAAACAAAAAGTATAAAGCAGTGTTAGCTAAAACGAGAGACCTCTATAAAATTTTATTTTATTTTATTTTATTTTTTTTTTGAGACAGAGTTTCGTTTACTTAAGTCAAGAGGCCAGACGTGGGTCAGCCTGTAATCCCAGTACTTTGGGATGCCCAGGCCGGTGGATTGGTTGAGCACAGGAGTTTGAGACCAGCCTGGGCAACACGGTGAAACTCCATCTCTACAAAAATTAGAAAACTTAGTGAGTTTGGTGGCACACGCCTGTAGTCCCAGCTACTCAGGAGGCTGAGGTGGGAGGATCTCTTGAGCCCAGGAGATAGAGGTTGCAGTAAGCCCTGATGGTGCTACGTGCAGTGCACTCCAGCCTGGGCGACCGAGTGAGATCCTGTCTCAAATAATAGTAATAATAATAATAACATAAATTACATGTCAACCAGACCCGACAGACTCCAGGCCTCTCTGAGTAAGTGCTACATAAAACATACAACAAAGAAAAGACAGGGCCTGGCGCAGTGGCTCACGCCTGTAATCCCAGCACTTTGGGAGGCCGAGGCAGGAGGATCATGAGGTCAGGAGGTCGAGACCACCCTGGCTAACAAGTTGAAACCCGTCTCTACTAAAAATACAAAAAAAATTCAGCCTGGCGCGGTGGCCGGCGCCTGTAGTCCCAGCTACTCGGGAGGCTGAGGCAGGAGAATGGCGTGAACCCGGGAGGCGGAGCTTTTAGTGAGAGCCAAGATTGCGCCACTGCACCCCAGCCTGGGCGACAGAACGATACTCTGTCTCAAAAAAACAAAAAGAAAGAAAGAAAAGACAGGGCTAGCATGGTGCCTCCCAGCATTTTGGGAGGCCAAGGAGGGAGGAATGCTTGAGCCTAGGAGTTCAAAATTAGTCTGGGCAACATGACAAGACGCTGTCTCTACAAAATATAAAAAAAAATTAGCTAGCGTGGTGGTGCACACCTGTGGTCTCAGCTACTCCGGAGGCTGAGGTGGGAGGATTGCTTGAGATTGGGAGGTTGAAGCTGTAATGATCCGGGATCATGCCAATGCACTACAGCCTGAGCAACAGAACAAGATCTCATCTCAAAAGAAAGAGAAAAAAGGACAGTCTATCTGTTTGTCCTGGAAAAATAGCAATTTCCCCTGATAAATAAAAGTTAATGGTTAATTAATATTTTATTAATTTATTAATAAGTAGTAAACAAGGAAACTATATTGAAGGGTAAGAATTAAACTCTGCCATCAAAAAATCTTACTATCCAGGAAGGGAGAGGAGTGTAAAAACTACCCACGGTGCTACGAGGTAATTTTAAATAAATTGCAATGTGGCAATTGAGTCGAGGCTTTAAGCACTCATAGGGTATTCTCCCTCTGATTACTTGCTCAAAGTAGATGATTTGGAAAATATAGAAAAATACAATAAGGTTTTAAGGCCGGGCGTGGTGGGTCACGCCTGTAATCCCAGCATTTTGGGAGGCTGAGGCGGGCGGATCACGAGGTCAACAGATGGAGACCATCCTGGCCAACATGGTGAAATCCCGTCTCTACTAAAAATACAAAAATTAGCTGGGTGTGGTGGCACGCACCTGTAGTTCCAGCTACTCGGGAGGCTGAGGCAGGAGAATCGCTTGAACTCAGGGCGCGGAGGTTGCAGTGAGCCAAGATGGCACCACTACACTCCAGGCTGGTGACAAAGCGAGACTCCGTTTGAAAAAAAAGTTTAAAAAAAAAATCACATGTAATTTTCCTACCAGGAGAGAACCACTACTAACACTTTAGTGTATACTTTCTCCCATATTTTTCGTCTTTGCTTTTTAAAATAGTTTAAAGTGGTCTGGCGCGGTGGCTCAGGCCTGTAATCCTAACACTTTGGGAGGCAGAGGCGGGCGGATCACCTGAACAATCTGGACAACATGGCGAAACCCCATCTGTACTAAAAATACAAAAATGAGCTGGACATGGTGGCACGCAACTGTAGTTCCAGCTACTCGGGAGGCTGAGGCAGGAAAATCGCTTGAACCCGGGAGGCGGAGGTTGCAGTGAGCCAAGATCGCGCCACTGCACTCCAGTCTGGGCGACAGTGACTCTGCCTCAAAAAAATAAAAAAGAAAAAAGAAACCGCTCCCTTAGTAGAGCTGATGCTACTCCACTGCGTGCGCAGTTCCTATAATGTAACCAGAGGGACTGGCGGCTGACGGGGGTAGGTAGGAGACAAGCCATTTCAAGAGGAGGGAAATTAAGGGACCAGATTTGGAGGGATGGGCCAATTTTGCTAGCACTTAAGATATTAGTGAGATGCCCTGGGGCCAGAGGCCAGGATTTTGCACTTCCTTTTTATATTGGAGAGGAATAAGGAAGTCAGTTGGTTTGGATGTAACATGTGTTGTCTGAAGAAGGGTTTAATAGGCTGAGAAGCAGATGTCTAAGAGGTAGCTGACATTCGAAATCTGGAACTAAGAAAGGGTCTGGGGTTGGAAAAACTGCAGGGCTGGTTAGTTTTCTACACACTTTAACGCGGCCTAGTCACTGCTGCTCCCTCCTCATTTTAAGAAAAGTCCTTTCTTTATTCACATTGCACAACGGAGGCTTCATTTCGCGCTTTTTTTCTTCTAGGCCCGGGGCTAAGGCAGGTCCTCTGCGCACGTCACCTAACAACGCCCCTCAACCCCTTCCCCGCCCCCGCGCAGCCGGAAATCCGAGGTCTGGGCGGACCTTCTACTAGGCACGCTAAGGGGCAGCGATAGGACACCGCGGCCGCCAATCAGGCCTCCCAGATACCCGGATGTGAGACGGTGCGCGATACAAAGGCGAGTTTCCACCCAGAGGGTCGTCCGGTGCAATAGCCAATAAGCATTGTCCAGGCGATAAATGACAGGAAAATTAACCAGTTATAAACTAGTTTCTCTCACGCATGTGGAAATTCTCCTGCTTGGTCTAACCCACTGCTAATTGTGATTGGATATCATTGTGAGGAGCGGTTGAACTGTCTAATTAGGAGCGGGAGCGAAAAAACGCACAGCCAATAGGAAGATTCTCAGGAATGGGGCGGGGACTAAGCCTTCGCCTCGGCGGCAGAGGAGACTCGGGGGCCATTTTGTGAAGAGACGAAGACTGAGCGGTTGTGGCCGCGTTGCCGACCTCCAGCAGCAGTCGGCTTCTCCACGCAGAACCCGGGAGTAGGAGACTCAGAATCGAATCTCTTCTCCCTCCTCCCTCTTGGTAAGTGGAGAGGGCGGACGCAGGGAAGGCGCTGGGTTTTTCGGGAAGCGAGAGGGGGTGTGGGAGAGAAGAGGAAATCCTTCCCCTTAACTAACCGGGCCCTCATTTTTTCTGTTTGTTTTGCGGGATTAGGTTGAAGCGGGGGGCAGTTTTACAGGCCTCAGCCTCTGCGTAGGTTTAACCTGGTGTCCTCTAGGCCATGATCGCCAGGGAAAATGTCTTTTTTTCGCTCTTCCTGTGTTAACGGCTGCTTTCCTTTCATTTTCTACGACCGCGAGGACTCCGGGATCATGAAAATGAAGATCGCGATGCTCATTAATATAGTCGAAGTTAATGTAGCGCCGATGGCTTCTATTACTTCCGTTCCTCTTACATGTAAAAATTGGGGGAGGGGAAGGTTACCAAGTACATGTATCGCGAGCCTTCAAATCCTGGATCGTGCCGCGTGGCCTACGGGAAAGGTTTAACAAAAGATTTAGCATTTTACTGATAACTTTTTATTTTATTCCTCTCTATGAGCAAATGATGGAGCTCGAGGTAGTTACTTTCACTTACATTTGTAAAAGGAAATATTGTGATATAATTATATTAATATTTACAGCTGACTTTTCATCTGCAGGTTACAAAACACTTGAAATATATGTTAGTGGAACTTTGCTTGAGGTAGGTATTAACTCTTTCTCAGAGAGAAACTGAGGCAGAAAAGTGTTGTTTGCTAGGGTCATATTAAGTCAGTAGCAGAACTAGTAAGGAATTTGACCACGAGGTCAGTCGAGTGGTTTTCACCTAGTTAATGGGATACCGGGTTCTAAAACTACTATATTGCAATCTTCGCCAAGAACCTGATGACGGAAACCACGAGGTAACTGGAAATTCCCAAATTGCGCTTAAGAAAAATACGAGACTTGAGAATTTATTAACGTAACTTCCTAAGTGTAAGATGACAAAATTTGTCTTTCGGGATATTCTGGCGTTAATTTTCCCGTCCACCTAAACTTGGGCAAAAATTCACAGCTACGTTATATTAAGCAAATATTAACAGTGCCTATTATTTGCTGGGTGCTGAAATTTGATTAAAAAGTTAAAAGAATTGTATAGATCTTTAGTGTCACATTGACTTATCTGGGAAATCGCTTTTTTTAATCCTCACATGAGATTTGGTTAAGTTTATTTTTCACAGTCTGTTAATCTTACAAAAACTAAAGCTGTTAAGCACAGTTTAAACCAATTCTGCAGGCTAAGATTCATCTGTAAGGCAACCTATTTGATAGGAAGTAAAATAAGGGTGAAAAACATCGTGACCCCTTTTTTAAGGCTTAAACATTTACATATTATTACAGGAACTTAAAACTAAAGTTTATCATTGTGCTGAACTGTTAGAAATGAGGTGAGGGCAAAAATAGATTAATTGGGAAATCATATGTAGTAAAAATAATGTTGGCAAAGACAAATGTCAGAAATTAGTATTTAAGAACAGTTAATAGTAGTTGAAATTGATTGACGGACACTTTTCTTTGCCTCTGAGGTGTTAGAAATATGGGTTCCTTCCGGTCAGTATGTATATCAGCGTACCAAAAATTCTTTGAATTAATATCCGAAACTGTTTGCCACGGTATTTATATCACAATTCTAGGTGTGTTCTCAACTAGATAGGCATTTAGTAACATTTTCATATTGGCTAGGGGGAAAAGTTGAAGAAGGATGGCCAGGTTGCAGGTTTTCTGACCTTTTCTCCCCCCCCCCCCATGCCAGTGCCACTCTCGGGAATACTTGGTGGTTGATGTTCCTTCTGTAGAGAATTTAAACAGCTTACGTTTGTAATTAAATCTCTAGAGGATTTGACATGGCATTCGACCTTGTTTTGGATGGAAGGGCTGTGCGAAACAAGCAAAGAATAAACTCCAAAATAGCTAGTTGCTCTAATTTTAAAGACTAAGGGGCAAATTATTAAATCTTAACATTTAAGTGTTGAATGTGAGAGGTGTTGGCTGGGGAGTAAGTTTGCCTAGGAGTTAGGAGAAATAGATTTTAATCTTCCTTACGCAAATAAGGGGACTTAACTCTGTTTTCTTAACCTATTTGAATTTTTAGTTTCTAATTCAAATTTTTTGTTGCCAGAAGACTAAAAACTGTAGATTTTTATTAAAAGCAGTTTTTTTTTTGTTTTTTGTTGTTTTTTTTTTTTTTTTTTTGCGACGGAGTCTCACTCTTGTTGCCTTAGGCTGGAGTGCATGCAGTGGCACAGTCTCGGTTCACTGCAGCCTCTGCCTCCCGGGTTCAAGCGATTCTCCTGCCTCAGCTTCCCGAGTAGCTAGGATTACAGGCGTGTGTCACCACACCGGGCTAATTTTTATATTTTTAGTAGAGACGGGGTTTCACCATGTTGGCTAGGCTGGTCTCGAGCTCCTGAGCTCAGGGAGTCCTGCCTCGGCCTCCCAAGGTGCTGGTGTTACAGGCGTGAGCCACCTCACCCGGCCCCAGTTTTCTAAATTGGTAGTTATTATTACTATTCTTAACCACATTATTTCAGTCTTCAAATACTTTATTAGTAGTTGTCTCTGGGGAGCATTATTTGCTCTTAATATGCATATTCATGTATTCTCATTGGAAATGGGAAGATTCTGGTTTTGTGCATACTAGATTTACTGGAGGATTGGTGAGAACCAGAACATTGAGGTGTAGCATAACTACAGGTGTTCTCGATATTGGAAATTTTGAGTTTATTAACACAAAAGGAAAAAGGTTTCTTTGGTACATTTACTATCATATGTTATGTGTTTTTGGATTTATTTATATTGTATCAGGAAAACATTATTTGGTGCTCTAACTTGATTCTGTCACAGTACACTGGAAGCACAGGCACTTTGTTTAAAGAATTTATTCTAGAGGCCGGGTGCGGCTGCTCACGCCTGTAATCCCAGCACTTTGGGAGGCTGAGGCGGGTGGATCACGAGGTCAGGAGTTCGAGACCAGCCTGGCCAACATGGTGAAACCCCCATCTCTATTAAAAATAAAATTAGCTTGGCGTGCTAGTGCTCGCCTGTAGTCCCAGCTACTCGGGAGGCTGAGGCAGGAGAATCGCGTGAACCTGGGAGGTGGAGGTTGCAGTGAGCCATCGCACCACTGCACTCCAGCCTGGGCGACTGAGTAAGACCCCATCTCAAAATAATAATAATAATAATTGATTCTAAACTGGGGAATAGAGATTCCCAATTTAAAATCTTCACAGTGGTTCTCAAACGTTAGCCAACACCAGAATCAATAGGGCTAGTTAAAACAGATTGCTATTATCTCTACCACCAGGGTTTCTAATTAAGTAAGTCTGGGGTGGGGCCTGAGAGTTTGCACTTCTAGTAGGTTCCAGGTGATGATGCTCATGCATCACTCAGAGAGGTACCCCTTTAGAAGAAGGGATGCAAACCTCAGGCAGGCTTTGACAAATAACCTAGAGATACTTTTTTCTAAAACTATCTTTGAACTTTACGTAAGGATACTTTTTTTTTTTTTTTTTGAGACAGAGTCTCGCTCTGTCACCCAGGCTGGAGTGCAGTGGCGCGATCTCGGCTCACTGCAAGCTCCGCCTCCCAGGTTCACGCCATTCTCCTGCCTCAGCCTCTCCGAGTAGCTGGGACTACAGGCGCCCGCCACCACGCCCGGCTAATTTTTTTTTTTGTATTTTTAGTAGAGACAGGGTTTCACCGTGTTAGCCAGGATGGTCTCGATCTCCTGACCTCGTGATCCGCCCGCCTCGGCCTCCCAAAGTGCTGGGATTACAAGCGTGAGCCACCGCGCCCGGCCGGATACTTTTTTTTTTTGAGAGCCTCAAACTGTCACCCAGATTAGAGTGCAGTAACGTCATCTCAGCTCACTGCAACCTCTGCCTCCCAGGCTCAAGGGGTGCCCTCAGCCTGCTGAGTAGTGCTGCTAATTTTTTGTATTTTTGGTAGAGACAGGGTTTCGCCATGTTGCCAGGCTGGCCTTAATTGAACTCCTGAGCTCAGGTGATCCACCCACCCCAAGCCTCCCAGAGTGCTGGGATTACAGGTGTGAGCCACACCGCCTGGCCTCAAGGAATATTCTTGATAGAAAATGGTGCTAAAGTTGGCCTTTTTATGAGTGGTAGCTCTTCAGTTTAATATAAATAACATCTTGGGAGATATCTGAACTTTTTGATATTGAAAGATAGAATTGGTTTCTTTTCACATTTTTCTTTATTTTTAAGCTTATGTCTTGTGGCACCTGTACAAAGGATTTGGTTGTGGTTGAACTATAAAGTTACGTGTCTTGAAAATTGATTACCAGGTTTAGGTTGTGGCTCCAAATAAGAAAATGAAATGTTTCACCATAACTGTATTTCATAAACAGGAAAAGAACATTCAGATGTATATTTCCTACAATTCTTCACAAACTTTTTCCGCAGTTTGTACATTCATACAGTTTCACACATCAAATGTAAAAACTGTCATTCCTGCACTGTTCTGCTTTTTAAAAATTTATGGTACTTGTTGCTGCTGTAGTCATTCATGTATAGTTGGCTCAAGGAACACTTCTAAAAGCTCAATTAAACATTTGTTTTTTGAGACAGGGTCTTTCTCTGTTGGCCTGGCTGAAGTGCAGTGGCATGATCAGAGCTCACTGCAGCCTCGAACTCCTGGGCTCAAGTGATCCTCGCTCCTCAGACTGCTAAGTAGCTGGGATTACAGGCTACCACACCCTGTTAATGTTTTTTGTTTTTAATAAAGTCTTGCCATGTTTCCCAGGCTGGTCTCAAACTACTGAGCTCAAGCCATGCTCTACCCCAGCCTGCCAAAATGTTGGGATTACAGGTGTGAGCCACCACACTTGGCCTTAAAATATTTTAATTTCCTCAGATTTACAAAGGAGAATAAGACCTCATGGCTAAATGGAAAAGTGAGTGCAGCTAGTTCATTGTTTGCACAAGGAGCTACAGTCTAATTGCAGTTCTTATTTTAGCTGATGAAACAACCAGTTTGTCATGGAAATTATTTTAGTGTGATATTATGTACCAGATTTTTAGAATCCATAGCTTGAAATTAGCTTTACATGCTACATAGTAAACAGTGGACTACAGAAACAAAAGTATTAACATAAGGACCTTAATTTTTTCACCTATTTTATGACCTTAAATATTCAGTAGCCATAATAGTCTTTTTTTATTCCATCTGTGTTTTCGTTTTGTCAGTGAGTGGAATAATGTGCTCCTTATTTAAAACATCTTTTCCCCTAGTAGTAGAACCTATTAGGTCTTGTGGTTTGATCACTCACTGGTTTTGAGAATAGATGAGTCATCTCTAGTATAGATCTTCATGGTAGGCCATTCACCTTCAGTCTATTACTCATAGCAAAAACTCCACGGACTTGAAGTTTAAAACCCATTAATCTGCTTAGGTTTTAGAATCTCAATATTTGACATTTGCTCACTATTTCATGTCTATTTGTTGGCCCAGTTTTTCTGTCTTTTCTTTGCCCAAACTGCTCATTATCAAGATTAAAATTTGGATATACTCTTTTTGAGACCCTCAAGGGCATATTGACATGGATTTAGTTGATTTTAGTCATCTACTGATGTTGAAGAATTGTGAAGACAGTCACTGGTAGAGGTGATTCTATGGAGGCTATCCCATCCCAGTGGAATGTTAATGCATTACCAAAGTGTGTTAGCTGCAGTAGACAGATGTTTCTGTCTTGGGGGTTTAGGGCACAACATTTCTGAGGAACTCTGACTCAATCTGTCCCTTCTCCTTTCACAGGGCAGCAAGGCGAACCCCATCCCTACTCACTGGAGCTCAGCTTTGATTTTTAACCTCCCTTCCCCACCCTTCCAGAACACACACATTCCATTCCAAAACTGATTTTATAAAGACATTTTAAACATAATGATGCAACTTGGTGTGCACTACGGCAAATGTACAGGTGTTTTTTTTTTAATTGTTTCCAAAACCGGGACCTGGATTTAAGATGTAATTTTTAAAATTTCTATTTCTATTTTTTCTGCAGCAGTTGGGTTAGAGGAGGAGGAGCCTTTTAGCCTCTCATAAACTGACCTCTCTACTTCCTCGTGTATTTTTAAGATTGATTGATGATGTGGAAAGGGCTTTGCTTGTCTGCTACTGAAAACTTTATCCTTGCGGTTTTTGTGGAAACTGCTTTTGGAAAGAGAAAAGAAATGAACTTTACTGACTTGACATTTTTGCACCTCCCGTTTTTCTAATCTGGGCTATTTTTATTTTTGTTTTTTTACAGTGAGATTTTTTTGATCTTCAGCTACAGTAAGTTATTCCAATTTTTTTTTAACATTTTTCCTGACTTTCCGCTGATTTCCTTTTTATTGTTGTTACTAGTTACTATTACTTATTATTATTATATTAATACTTATGATGGTGATGATGATGATGATAATGACACTGATGATTTTTAACCGGATTAAAATCGAGTTTTTCTGAATGTTTCTAAGAATTTCTCCGGCCTCCTGATTGACTTTGGAGTTTTGCATCTTGGGAGAGAAAGCGAAGGCATTAGTATTTTTAAGTGGTTTGATCACATAAACCTTTTCTCTCCCAACCCCACCCTTGCCCTCATCCCCTTCCCCACACTGAAAAGAATTTTACTGGCTGTTAAGTCTATGACCTTATTTTTCCTGATCTTTAACTTAACTGTTTTAGAGCATCTCTGGACGTCTGTATTTTTAATTTTTTTTATTTTTGTTTTTTTATTTTTAATCTTTCATTTGTTAAATTTTTAAACTGTGCTGCAATAAAATGTGTGTGGTACTACTTAACACTTATGATCGTGATGGCGTTTTCCCTGAAAGCCATCTTCCTCCTGTTTCCCTTGAAATCCCATCCTGCTTTTCCTGTACACTACCCCTCACAAACCACAAGCTGCAGCAACATGGATGCCCAGCCTGGAGCAGCAGCAGCCAGGATGACCTGGAGCCAGGGGGGCCTTCGGAACAGATGCACACCCTTCCTGGGTGATGGTAAGAGGTGTGAGGTCCACTTGGATTCATTACAAAGACTAGGAAATAAACCCGTTTAACAGTTTAGCTGATGTGTATAGGTCATAGCCTCTGGAAGTGTTTGAATTAAGCCTTTTGTATGTGCATCTTGAGGTGTTTCCCAAGGGGGACCACCCCAGTTATTTGTAAACTAATGGAATAATATGAGTTGCTAATTAACTTGGGCTGATTAGAACATTTTGGACACTTGGAAAGAGCAGCTTCAGTTTAAAATGAAAGTGGCTTGTTTTAATGATTAGCAACAAGACAACATATTGGGGAGTCCTTTTTTTTAGATTATTACAAATTAGTAAACATTTTCTGTCATTTAACGTATTCCTTGGGTTTGTGACATTTTTAGATTATATTCTATTTAGACTTTTTATCTTATTAAAATTTCACAAGAGTCAAACCATAAGAGATACAACATAATATTAAAATGCTGTCTCACTGGAGGGTTTTTAAAAATTTGAAAAAAGGTAGGCTTTTTGACCTCACAAAGCAGGGAAATCTGTTTAACCTCTACATCCAAATCAGGAACCGTCTAAGGCTGACCCCTTTTATAGTGGTGACTCAAGGCCCAGCTAGATTTTGGGAATTCTAATTTGAATTCATAGAGTTCTAATGCTAGATTAGGAACTCTAATGTGTTCCTGATGGTAAGAAGGAATGAATTCTGTTATTCACAGGAATGGTGTAGAGATTAGTAAAGATGTGGATAGCCAAAGGGTAAGAATTTTAGCAACCCGTAGTATTTTACTCACTACAGCAAAATGTTTTGATAACCATTTTAGAGTTGCTCTGATAGATTTCAAGCTGGGGGATAATTAGATTTTATTTTAAAATATTTCTATTTTTTGTAGAGACAGGGTCTCGCTATATTTTCTAGGCTGGTCTTGAACTCCTGGGCTCAAGCGATCCTCCTGCCTTGACACCCCAAAGTTGACATTACAGGCGTGAGCCACTGCACCTAACCTGGAATAATTTTTTGAAGGCATATTCGGTACTGTTGTACTAGGGTAAATCACGGACTTGCTCCCTTATACCATACTCGGATGAAAAGTAAAGTCTAGTTAAAGTGAGCACCAAAGGTACACTCAAAACAGAATGGGAGAAAAAGCAAAAGATTCCTGGAAGTTATCCAGAAAAAGAATGGGAATCTTTATTTTTTAAATACGTGCAAGTTTTATTGATGCCCTCTTTTGTATGAGAGCTATTTTTTCTATTTCTTTGCTGCTGTCAGTGTATGGAAGCTGTCCACTATAGGTTTAGTTTGATTTATTCCTTGTTAATTCTACAAATTTATTTTTATGGGACATGTTCTGTTTGGAGATATAAAAAATAGTTTATTATGTTTAAGGGTTTAGTGAGGAAGACACATGATTGAAATAATGTCCATATATGATGAGAGGTAAACACATATCCTATAGAAGCATGCCGAAATAAGCTGGGGACGTTGGTACCTGCCTATAAGCCTGTAGTCACAACTAATTGGAAGGCTGAGGCAGGAGGGTCCCTTGGCCCAGGATTTGAGAGGCTATAGTGTGTGATGTGATTATTCACTGCACTCCAGGCTGGGCAACATAATGAGACCTCATCTCTTTTTTTTTTTTTTTTTTTTTTTTTTTTTTGAGACAGTGTCTCTCTCTGTTTCCCAGGCTGGAGTGCAGTGGCGCCATCTTGGCTCACTGCAACCTCCTCCTCCCAGGTTCAAACGATTCTCCTGCCTCAGCCTCCCGAGTAGCTCAGACTACAGGCTCGGACCACCATGTCCGGCTAATTTCTGTATTTTTAGTAGTGACGAGGTTTCACCATGTTGGCCAGGCTGGTCTCAAACTCCTGATCTCATGGTCTGCCCACCTCGGCCTCCCAAAGTGCTGGAATTACAGGCATGAGCCACCGCGCCGGGCCTTAAATTTTTGTATTTTTAGTAGAGACGGGGTTTAGTAGAGATGCCATGTTGGCCAGGCTGGTCTCAAGTTCCTGACCTCAGGTGATCCACCTGCTTCAGCCTCCTGAAGTTTTGGGATTACAGGTGTGAGCTACTGCACCTGGCGAGACCCCATCTCTTTCTAAAAGAAAGCATGCAGAAATGGTTACCTAACTAACCCTAAGAGGTCAGGGAATCCTTTTTTTATTTTATTATTTTTATTTATAACTTTATAAATTTATCCCTTCTGCCTTAATCACATAAAGGGATTTTTATTTTATTTTTTATTTTTATTTTTTAAATAAGACAGAGTCTCGCTCTGTCACCTAGACTGGAGTGCAGTGGTGTGATCTCGGCTCACCACAACCTCTGCCTCCCAGTTTCAAGCAGTTCTCTCTCTCAGCCTCCCGAGTAGCTGGGATTACAGGCACCTGCCACCATGCCCAGCTAATTTTTCTATTTTTAGTAGAGACGGTTTCATCTTGGCTAGGCTGGTCTTGAACTCCTGACGTCGTGATCAGCTCACCTCAGCCTCCCAAAGTGTTGGAATTACAGGTGTGAGCCACTGTGCCTGGCCGACGGGATCCTTTTAAGAGAGGTAGTGTACCGAAATGAATCTTAAGGCCAGAGAATAAAAGTTTGATTGCCATACATGCCAAGGAATTTATTATTTTATCCAGAAGCCAATGTGAGCCATTTTAGAAATATTCTAAACTGGAAAGTGGCATCAGATTTTCCTTTTATTTTTATTTTTTGAGACAGGGTCTTGTTCTGTCACCCAGGCTGGACTGCAGTGACATTAACAAGGCTCACTGCAGCCTTGACCCCCTGGGTTCAAGCTATCCTCTGGTCTCAGCCTCCTGTATAGCTGGGACGACGGACATGCACCACAATACCTGACTATGTTTTATTGTTATTTTTTTGGTGGAGACAGGTCTCATTTTGTTTCCCAGGCTGGTCTCAAAAACTCCTGGAAGATTTTAATTTTTAGAAATGTCTTTCTAATAACAGTATGGAAATGGTGTAGAGGAAATGAGATTAGAAGTAGGAGAATAAGGGAGATACTAAAATCCAAGGAAGAATAACGACCTGGCTTGGACAAAGGTAATGCTAATGAGATTAGAGATTAGTAGGTAAAATTAGCATCTCAGGACAGATGTGATAAGGTGGACAAGAACACAGATTTGGCATGATTGCTGGTTTCTAGCTGCTGGGGTAGGGATACTGGGGAATGAATGAAGGGAGCAGATTATAGATTGAGGGTGGGAAAAAGAATATTTTAAACATCTTGGAGGTGTTCAAGGAACATTCAAGTATAAGATGTTTTATTAAGTATTTTAGTACTTATTTTGAAAATGATTATTAGGTTTGGGCATATAGGGATGAACAAAACATGTCCCTTGCCCTCTTAGATATTATAGATCATTGAGGGAAGAAACAAAGTAAACAGCACGTTTCACAGTCAGGATCGATGAAGGAAAAGAACAGCGTGGATGAGAAGATGGCAAGGGAACCAAAATTAGAACATGGAATTTGGGGGAGGCTGCCAGGGAAGGAAGCTTCCCTACAGGGAAGCTTAGCTACATGGAAGTAGCTAATGGTGAAGCTCATTCTGTAAGAAAACCATATGTGAAAGCACGGATAATGAGGGGGGAACAAGACTTGGCCTCCAAGTAAGAAATAATACTGGAAAATAATTACCAAGAATACGTAGATGAGGGATGGAGTTAGAGAGGTAGGCAAAGACCAAACATTGATAGCACGGGACCTTAGAGGGTCTTGTTTAAGATCCTGTCTTGGGCACAAGTCGAATCTGTTGAAGGATTTTGAAGAAGACTCATCTTCAGGCTGTTGTGTAGGGAATGTTAGTGATGAGAACTAAGAGGGCAAGTAGGGCAGTAAGCTTGGAGACAGAGTAGGCCACTGTCTCAATCTCTTGAAGAAAATAATCATCCCAGGCCTAACAATAACTTGCCCTGGTTTTTCAAATGAGTTTTTATTGGGTGTATAAATGAGCAAAATCAGTCTTGAGTAAGAGAGGTTGAGAACTGATCAGGCTCCAGGAAATTACTAATTATTTCTGTGATACCTTGTTGGGTCATATAATGGCTTTATTTGGCAGACAAAAGTAGCAGGACATTAATTTCTCTTACGGAAGTATTCTAAACTCTTGACTATGTCCACCACTGTTAAAGTTGTGAGTTTGTGTTAACTTACTTAATCATCATCAAAACCTTGAGTAGGAGTAGATACTGTTACTCATGTTTTAGAGGTGAGAATATTGGAGTCAGAATTTAAATAACTTGCCTAAAGTTAGACTGCTTTAGTGGTTTAGCATGGATTCAACCCTGGGATTAAGGGTGTAGATTTCAACACTTAATGATAGTAGACTCCTTTTGTCTCTTTGATATGTTGAACTTTTTTTTTTTTTTTTTTTTTTTTGAGACAGAGTCTCACTCTGTCACCAGGCTGGAGGGCAGTGGCGTGATCTCTGGCTCACTGCAACCTCCGCCTCCTGGGTTCAAGTGATTCTTGTGCCTCCGCCTCCTGAGTAGCTGGGATTACAGGCATGCACCACCACACCCAGCTAATTTTTACATTTTAGTAGAGATGGGGTTTCACCATGTTGGCCAGGCTGGTCTAGAAATCCTGACCTCGTGATCCGCCCACCTCAGTTTCCCAAAGTGCTGGGATTACAGGCGTGAGCCACCGTGTCCGGCTGAGCATTCTAGAAAAACAAAGTTTAGTTAAAGTTCCAAAGAACAACTTTGGACTTTTATTATTAAAATTTTAAAACTAAATACGTTTTTGCCCTTGAATTCCCAACACCTTAAATGGCTTAAAGATGTGTATATGTGCAAGGTAGTAAATTGTTTAGGTAGATGTATCTTGGTAAAATGTTACCATGGTTGTGGTGGCATTGTTAATAGGGAAGCAAGCACATTTTAAAAGTGAGCTTTAGGCCAGATGCAGCAGTTTATGCCTATAATCCCAGTACTTTGGGGGGCTGAAGTTGGAGGATAGCTCAAGGCCAGGGAAGTCTGGCAACGTAGCAAGACCCTGTCTACAAAAAGCTGGGCATGGTGGCACACAGCTGTAGTGTAGCTCCCTGGAAGGCTGAGGCGGTAGAATTGCTTGAGTTCAGGAGTTTGAGGTCAGAGTGAGTTATGATTGCACCACTGTGCTCCAGCCTGGGTGACAAGAGTGAGACCCTGTCTCTTAAAGTAAAAAAACAAAAGCGAGCTTTTTTTTTTTTTTTTTAAGACTATCATTAATCAGTAAGAAGTGAACTTTAGTTGGAAAAAAATTATTTATGGTTAAAAAAAAAAAAACCACGGAGAGGAATGTGTTAACTAAGCCTAGGTGTCCTTTTTCAATCCTCATCTCACTTGACCTGTTGGTTCTATTTAACCAGATCTCTTCCTTGAAACGTTTTTATTTTTTTTTACTTTGCTTCCAGGTTTTTGTTACATGTCTTTGACTGTTACTCTTTCTGTTGGACTGCCCCATGGTTCAGTCCTTCCACTTCTCTTTTCTGTCCACACTCTGGGTCCAATTTCATTCTGATTCATTCATGATTTAATACACCACCTATAAGCTGATTTCGACACTTAAGATCAACCAACAGCCTATACTTTTCTTTCGAGTGTCATGCCAATTCAGTTACCTGCATGACAACTCTGTTGAATATCCAATATGTCAACTTTAAAGTGCAAAACTGTGCTCCTGATGTTCATGCCTCAAACCAGTCTCTTGTGTACTGTTACCTTTTTCAGTTAATGAAACAATTTTTATGTCTCTTGGGCCAAAGATTTTGGCTAGCCATCCTTGATTGCTATTCTTCTCACCTTTGGCCTATTAGAAAACCATGTTGGCCAGGTGTGGTAGCTCAGGCCTGTAATCCCAGCACTTTGGGAGGCTGAGGGAGGTGCATCACTTGACCTCAGGAGTTTGAGACCGGCCTGGGCAACATGGTGAAATCCCATCTCTTCAAAAATACACAAAAATTAGCCGGGAGTGGTGGCACATGCCTGTAGTCCCAGCTACTTGAGAGACAGGCATGAGAATCGCTTGAGCCCCGGAGGCAGAGGTTGCAGTGAGCCGAGATTGCACCCGCACCACTGCACTCCAGCCTGCACAAAAAAAAAAGAAAAGAAAATCATGCTGTCAGCTCTTCAAAATATACCACTACTCATATTGTTGACATTTGGTCCAATTTCAAGCCACCATTGTCTCCTGTGCATTATTGTATATAACAGGTTTGTATTTCTTTTGTCCCTCCCCACTAGTTTTGTTCTTAATGTGATAGCTAGATTTATCCTAAAATGTAATGTTTGAAAAATTTTTTTTTTTTTTTTTTTTTTGAGACGGAGTTTTGCTCTTTTTGCCCAGGCTGGAGTGCAATGCTGCGAGCCCGGCTCACCGCAACCTCCGCCTCCCGGGTTCAAGCTATTCTCCTGCCTCAGCCTTCCAAGTAGCTGGGATTACAGGCACCAGCCACCACGCCTGGCTAATTATTTATTTATTTTTTATTTTTATTTTTTATTTTTTATTTTTTTCTGAGACGGAGTCTCGCTGTGTCACCCAGGCTGGAGTGCAGTGGCGCAATCTCGGCTCACTGCAAGCTCCGCCTCCCGGGTTCACACCATTCTCCTGCCTCGGCCTCTCCGAGTAGCTGGGACTACAGGCGCCCGCCACTACGCCCGGCTAATTTTTTTGTATTTTTAGTAGAGACGGGGTTTCACTGTGGTCTCGATCTCCTGACCTCGTGATCTGCCCGCCTAGGCCTTCCAAAGTGCTGGGATTACAAGCGTGAGCCACTGCGCCCGGCCGCTTTGGACAGTCTTAAAACTACAGTTGTGCATATCTTTATTTTCTTAAAATTAAGCCCCAGAAATGTAATTTTTCAGGGGTATGCACATTTTACTTTTCTGCCAGGGAGGTGGGGGAGGTGGGCAGAGTATACACTTTTTTTTTTTTTTTGAGACGGAATCTCAACTCTAGCCCAGGCTGGAGTGCAGTGGCGTGATCTCACTGCAAGCTCCCTCTCCTGGGTTCACGCCATTTTCCTGCCTCAGCCTCCTGAGTAGCTGGGACTACACACGCGTGCCACCACGCCCGGCTTATTTTTTATATTTTTTTTTTTTTAGTAGAGACAGGGATTCAACATGTTAGCCAGGATAGTGTCGATTTGCTGAGCTCGTGATCTGCCCACCTTAGCCTCCCAAAGTGCTGGGATTACAGACCTGAGCCACCGCACCTGGCCACACATTTAAAAAAGTTCTTAAGTTTGCTCTCCAGAAGCTAATACATTTAGCAATTTATTGGCAGTGTTAGTGGCCACTAATACTTAATTTCTAGTTTTGTGAATTACTTTGGATCTTTTGCTTTAAGATTTGACCCTGTATTATTCTGAAGGGTTTGATAAGTTTTTAAGTTGAATAGTAAAAATGTTGATAGATTTTGAGTGAAACATTGATACAGTGTTGACTATATTTCTGTGTATAGTTTGAGATTCACATGTAATTTTTGTTTTCAGGTACATGCACATCTTTGGTGCTATCTTTTTTTCTTTTTTTCTTTTTTTTTTTTGACAGTCTAGCTGTGTCACCCAGGTTGGAGTGCAGTGGCGTGATCTCACTCACTGCAAGCTCCGCCTCCCATGTTCACGCCATTCTTCTGCCTCAGCCTCCGGAGTAGCTGAGACTACAGGCATCCGGCTACTTTTTTGTTTTGTTTTGTTTTGTTTTTTAGTAGAGGTGGGGTTTCACTATGTTGGCCAGGATGGTCTTGATATCCTGACTTCGTAATTCGCTTGCCTTGGCCTCCCAAAGTGCTGGGATTACAGGCGTGAGCCACTGCGCCTGGCCAGCCTTTTTTTTTTTTTTTTTTTTAAAGACAGAGTCTTCCTCTCTTGCCAGGCTGGAGTGCAGTGGTGCGATCCCGGCTCGCTGCAACTTCCACCTCCCAGGTTCAAGCGATTCCCCTGTCTCAGCCTCCTGAGTAGCTGAGATTACAGGTACGTGCCACCACACCCGGCTAATTTTTGTATTTTTAGTAGAGACAGGGTTTCACCATGTTGGCCAGGATGGTCTTGATCTCCTGACTTCGTAATTCGCCTGCCTCGGCCTCCCAAAGTGCTGGGATTACAGGCGTGAGCTACTACACCTGGCCAGCCTTTTTTTTTTTTTTTTTAAAAGACGGAGTCTTGCTCTGTTGCCAGGCTGGAGTGCAGTGGTGCGATCCCGGCTCGCTGCAACTTCCACCTCCCAGGTTCAAGCAATTCCCCTGTCTCAGCCTCCTGAGTAGCTGAGATTACAGGTACGCGCCACCACGCCTGACTAATTTTTGTATTTTTAGTAGAGACAGGGTTTCACCATGTTGGCCAGGATGGTCTTGGATCTCTTGACCTTGTGATCCGCCTGCCTCAGCCTCCCAGAGTGCTGGGGTTACAGGCGTGAGCAGCCGCACTCGGCTGGTGCTATCTTTTAATTGTGAAAAAATTTCACATACACAAAAGAGAATTGTATAATGAACTTCCATGTACTTTGTCTCACTTTAATAATCCTTGGCCAGTCTTTTATTTGCATCTATATCTCCCCATCCACCCCCTTCCCATGTTATTTTGAAGCAAATTCTTGATATATTTCATCTGTAGATATTTCAGTGTGTATTTTAAAAAGAATTAGGACTTAACCACAATTATCCCACCAAAAACATTTAATAAATTAACTATTTTAATACTAAGCATATTTAGAGGCCTGGTGTGGTGGCTTATACCTGCTCTTTGGGAGGCCAAGGCAGGCACATCACTTCAGGCCAGGAGTTCGAGACCAGCCTGGCCAATGTGGTGAGACCCCCGTCTCTACTAAGAATACAAAAAAATTACCTGGGTGGGGTGGCGCATGCGTGTAATCCCAGCTACTTGGAAGTCTGAGGCAGAAGGATCTCTTGAACTCAGGAGGCAGAGGTTGCAGTGAGCCAAGATACTGCCACTGCACTCCAGCCTGGGTGATATAGTGACACTTAAAACAAAAACAACAATAAAAAAAGACCAACAAATCCATTTAGTATCAAAAGTACTACCCTGAGAACTGAGTAAGGCATTCCTCAATGCGGCTTTATTTCTACGGGGATAACATGATTGGTGGGGTCTTTTTATTCTTTTGCTAACATAGTCCTGTATGGAATTTTGGAAGTGTTGTTTACTAAAGGTAGGTTTTGAAATTTTCTTAAGAGTGGGAGTCTTATGGTTATACTCATTGGTGATAAAAATCAAACCTTTTACTATTCTTAAATTTAGATATAATCTCCTGTTTTGGCTGTTTAAGAGAATACTGTAGTAACTTTTAAGTCAGATATCTTTGTTAAAAATTATTCTGGGCTGCTAGGTTATTATTTTGTTACACCTGTCTAAAATCTTTTATCCATAATTTAGAAATTTTAAAATCTCTGACACATTTTGCATTTGACACCAAGACTCAATTTGGCAAAAAAACTCATCTCAACTGGTGTGAGAGTATTTATGTTCTATGTGTGACATTTACTGAAAATTTATATGTATTCCTGCAGAAATATTTGATGTGATAACTGTGCTCTCCCAGATGCTACACAACAAAAAAAGCATAGTATTTCCAAAATCTGAGACTCTTTTTCCTAATACATGTGTCCTTTTTTTTTTGAGACGGAGTCTCCGTTGCCCAGGCTGGAGTGCAGTGGTGCAATCTTGTCTCACTGCAACCTCTGCTTCCCGGGTTCAAGCAGTTCTCCTGCCTCAGCCTCCCAGGTAGCTGGGATTACAGGCACCCACCACCACCACACTTGGCTAGATTTTGTATTTTTAGTGGAGACAGGGTTTCACCGTATAGGCCAGGCTGGTCTGGAACTCCTCACCTCAAGTTATCTGTCCGCCTCTGCCTCCCAAAGTGTTGGGAGTACAGGTGTGAGCCACCACACCTGGCTGCAAGCATTGTAGACCAGAGACCAGAGTAGACTTAAAGTATACTTTGTTACAACTCATGCTCAGTCTGAGGTCACTGATAAAATTGAAACTTATTCTATAAGATAACAAGGAAATGAAGTATTTTTTTTTTTTTTTTTTTGAGTTGGAGTCTAGCTCTGTTGCCCAGGCTGGAGTGCAGTGGCGTGATCTTTGCTCACTGCAAGCTCTGCCTCCCAGGTTCCCACCATTCTCCTGCCTCAGCCTCTTGAGTAGCTGGGATTACAGGTGCCCACCACCACGCCCGGCTAATTTTTTGTATTTTAGTAGAGACGGGGTTTCACCGTGTTAGCCAGGATGGTCTCGATCTCCTGACCTTGTGATTCACCCGCCGATTACAGGCGTGAGCCACTGCGCCCGGCTGGAAATGAAGTCTTCAGAATGAATGTTGGCCCTTTCTATTCAGAAAATAGCCTGTGCTCCAGCATAGCATCATCACCATCTGGGAGCTACCTAGGAATAGAGTCTCACCCTACCCCAGTAATACCAGTATGCACATTGAAAAGAACGAATCTAGAACACTTTATAACACTCCTTTTTTATTACTTGGCTTGGGAATTAAAAATTTTGGTGGACTTTTTGGCAGGAGTGGTTTTTGATGTTTGTGGAGAATGTTGAAGACTACAGTGTAGCCACATTTAATTTACATTGGAAAAATACAATATAAAACTTGACATTTGCAAAATTTGAAATAATGACTTCTAAATTACAAATAGAAGTAAAAATTTCAAAGCTGGCAGGCTGGAAATAACATATGCTATTCTGAGATGTGCTTAGAATTATCTGAACTCTTAATGCAGATCATGTTATATATCTTGGCATAATATAAGCATTCTTGGTTATAAAAGCTGAGATTAACATTCAAAATACCTTGTAAATCAAGGTAGATCTGTCATAGTTATGACAATTTTTTTCCTTCAGTGTTTTAAGGAAAATATGTAAACATACAGAACAGTCTAATGAATTCTTAATGTACCTTCCACCAGGATTGCCATGTTTCGTTTTATTTTTTTGCTGAACCATTTGCAAGGAAATTGCTGACTAAAGACAAAAGACCACTAAGTATTTAAGTGTGAATTGCTTTTTTTTTTTTGAAGTGGAGTCTCACTCCAGTGCCCAGGCTGGAGTGCAGTGGTGCAATCTCAGCTCACTGCAACCTCTGCCTCTTGGGTTACAGCGATTCCCCTGCCTCCCAAGTAGCCTGGACTACAGGTGTGTGCCACCACCCCCGGCTAATTTTTGTATTTTTTAATGGATTTAGTATACAGGTAGTCCTACTAACCATGCTGTTATTTTCATTCACATAGATTATCAGTTATATTAGAAATAAGACCTTTCTGTGTTTTATTATTTTTGCATATTATTTTTGTTTCAGTTCTCAGTCAAGATTTATTGACCTTCCTGAAGTAATTTTGAAACATTAAATCTTAACCTAGGTAAAGCATTCTTTAAAATATTCCTGATGTTTGTTGGATACTTACAGATTCTGGAACCTTTTCTTTAAAAAGTGTTTTCAAAACAGAAGTTGCTCTAGGTTAGATTATGATGGACTTTTATGTTGTAACACCCCAAAACGCTTTAATGATGGCACAGTTAAATGCGAAGGTTGAGAATGTAGAGAGAAATTTCTATGTATCTTGGGACTTCCAATGGCTAATAGACCCCAAAATATGTAATACAATGTTCAGTGAATCTAGAGGTACCCAATTCCTTGATTTTTTTTTTTTTTTTTTTTTTTTTTTTTTTGAGACACAGTTTTCGCTCTTGTTCAGGCTGGAGTGCTGTGGCGAGATCTAGGCTCACTGCAATCTCCGCTTCCCGGTTCAAGCAATTCTGTAGCCTCAGCCTCCCAAGTAGCTGGGATTACAGGCATGTGCCGCCGCCACACCTGGCTATTTTTTTTTTTTTTTTGTATTTTTAGTAGAGACGGGGTTTCACCATGTTGGTCAGACTGGTCTCAAACTCCTGACCTCTGGTGATTCACCTGCCTCGGCCTCTCAAAGTGCGGGCAGGATTACAGACATGAGCCACTGCGCCCAGCCCCAATTCCTTGATTCTGTTTAGTTCTGAATTGCTCTTGGGGAAGAGAAGGGCCTAATTTTTGCTTAGGGTTTTGCAGAAGAGCTTTGCTGACTCAGTTATCTGTATATCATGATGACTAAGTTTCAGGGTAGCATTTTGCTATCTCTGCAGAAAGAAAAATTACAAAAACATTATGTATTATTAGTGAAAAATTTAAAAAACTCAAAACCCCATCCTATCCTTAGATGTCACTTTGGTATGTAATCTTCTAGATAACTTGTACATATTTTGGTTATGCTCCTCCATGTCAGTGTCACGTGTCATTTAAATTGTATTCCATTGGACTGGTGCACTGAAATAATTCGTACTCATTCATTGTCAGGCACTTGTTTTCTACTTTTTCACTGTTAATGTGTCCACACCATTGTTTCTTTCAGATGAATTCTCAAAGGTAAAATTACTGAGTCAAAAAATAACGCAGTTTTAAAACTTTTGATGAAATAATCCCATTTTCTGGAAATGCAGTATGAGTTCATATGGACCATTTATTTTGACCATTGCCTGCAGTAGATACTGTAATTAAAAATGTGTTTGCTTGTTTGGTAGGTGGAACATGGTACTTGGTTTAATTTGTATTTCCTTGATAGTGTTAATCTTCATATACCTTTAGTATTGCTAGTCACCTGTTTGTGTCCTTGGGCCATTTTTTGTTGGTATGTACCAATAATAGTAAATGATACAGTAGTAGCAGCAGCACTTGATATTGCCAGGTACCATCATTTCCAGTGTTTTGTGTACCTTGTTTCATTTATGCATCATTCCTATCCTGTGAGACAAATACTATCAATGATACTCATTTTACAGATAAGGAACCTGATTTTCAAAGAGATTGACTTCCCAAAGAAAGTGCATGCTACTAGCAAGTTGTTGATCTTGAAACACGTGTGTCTAGGCTGGTTGCAGTGGCTCATGCCTGTAATTCCAAACTTTTGGAAGGCTGAGGTGGGGAGATACTTGAAACCAGGTATTTGAGACCAGTTTGGGCAACATGGCGAAACCCTGTCTGTACTAAAAGTACAACAAAGTTAGCTGGACATTATTTTATTTTTAATTTTGGTGGAGATAAGGTCTTGCTACGTTGTTGGCTAGGCTGGTCTCTAACTCCTGGGCTCAAGCAGTCTCCCACCTCAGCCTCCAAAAGTTTTTTGTTTATACTCTATTTAAAATGTGACCTCATTTTAAGGTTCGGTCATAGTGGACATGGCTTGAATTTGTGAGGATACAGGTTTTTTTTTCTTTTTTGTGATGTAGTCTTACTCCATCGCCCAGGCTGGAGTTCAATGGCGTGATCTCGGCTCACTGCAACCTCCGCCTCCCATGTTCTGGCAGTTCTTTCTCATGCCTCAGCCTCCCAAGTAGCTGGCATTGCTGGCGCTTGCCACCATGCTTGGCTAATTTTTTTTTGTATTTTTAGTAGAGATGGGGTTTCACCATGTTGACCAATTTGGTCTTGAACTCCTGTCCTCAAGTGATCCACTGGCCTCAACCTCCCAAAGTGCTGGGATTACAGGTGTGAGCCACCCCACCCAGCCAAGGATAGGTATTTCTGTATCCACTTTCAGTTTACTTCATTTTGGAAGTATGAGTTACCTAAAATTTTGATTTATTTTTTTAAACATACTGAGTTGTGCTAGAAACTAAACCAGAGTATAACTTTTCAGGGTACAAAAAATAATGCAGGACAGCTTGTCAGTTGAGATTGACTTTACTAATTATCATTGTTCAAAAATTGAAATGCATCATGAAAAACTTTTGTATTGAAGGAAAATTGGGTATTGATGACTCATGAGGTTATGTCCTATCGTACAAAAAATAATGCCGGACAGCTTGTCAGTTGAGATTGACTTTACTAATTATCATTGTTCAAAAATTGAAATACATCATGAAAAACTTTTGTATTGAAGGAAAATTGGGTATTGATGACTCATGAGGTTATGTCCTATCAGTGAAGGATACATAATTGAGAGGGGTTGTTTATACTTTACAGCAAAATCAAAGGCTGAAATTTTCTTAACGCTGGAGCTGTATGTGATCTTTGGTGATTATGAACTAGGTAGAAGAGGATGAAATATGAACTGCTAAGCCCTGTACTTAATAAAAAGTCCAACAAAAGAGTTGTCAAAACATAGAGGTTAGGATTACATTGATAAATAAGGATTCTTATATTTACAGTTGACCCTTAACACAAGGGGTGTTAAGGCACCAGCTGCCAGCACCTCCTCAAAAATAAAAAATCCATGTATTACTTTGGACTCTCCAAAAACTTCACTGATGAGCTACTGCTCAGTAGAGGCCTTGCTGATAAACAGTTAATTAACACAGATTCAGTATATTATACATTATATACTGTATTCTTACAAGAAAGTGAGCTAGTGAAAAGAAAAGGTTATTAAGGAGCAGAAGATATATTGACTTTGTTAACTAGAAGTAAATCATCACGAATGTCTTCTTTGTCCTCACATTGAGTAGGCTGAGGGGAAGACGAAGGCTTGATCTTGCTGTCTTGGGTGGTTTAGGCTCAAGAAAATCCATGTATAAACCCATATTGTTCAAGGGTCAGTTGTAATTGATTCTGTATGTGTTGACAGTGCCAAAGTAAACAGAAAGTAGCATCTGGAGAGCATCCAGAATATTCCTTTCTTTTTCAAGGGAACTCAAAATTTGGAGTACTGTGTTAAAGGGAAATTGGCAGACTAACTTTTATTTGTTATAAGACGACATTTCTTTTTTTTTTTTTTGAAACGGAGTCTCACTCTGTCTCCCAGGCTGGAGTGCAGTGGCGCAGTCTCCAGCTCACTGCAAGCTCACGCCATTTTCCTGACTCAGCCTCCCAAGTAGCTGGGACTACAGGCACCCGCCAACACGCCCGGCTAATTTTTTGTTTTCGTATTTTTAGTAGAGACAGGGTTTCACCATGTTAGCCAGCATGGTCTTGATCTCTTGACCTCGTGATCCAACAGCCTCGGCCTTCCAAAGTGCTGGGATTATAGGCATGAGCCACTGCGCCCGACCTATAAGGCATCATTTATTTTCATAGATGGCTAGGATGGGGAAGAGTTTGAAGTGTTTTGTCAAAGAAAAATATAGAGCCATGTGCTGCATAGATGTTTTGGTGAATGACAGACCACATATATTATGGCCCCTTAAGATTATAATGGAGCAGGCCAGGTGTGGTGGTTCATGCCTGTAATCCCAGCAATTTGGGAGGCCGAGGCAAGCAGATCACCTCAGGTCAGGAATTCAAGAGCAGCCTGGCCAACATGGTGAAACCCCGTAGCCAGGCGTGGTGGTGCACATCTGTGTTCCCAGCTACTCAGGAGGCTGAGGCGGGAAAATCACTTGAACCTGGGAAGTGGAGGTTGTAGTGAACCGAGATTGCGCCACTGCACTCCAGCTTTGGTGACAGGGAAACTCCTTCTCAAAAAAAAAAAAACTAAAAAGAGATTATAATGGAGCTGAAAAATTCCTGTTGCCTAGTGACATCTTGCTGATCCTGAACACGTATAGGCTTAGGCTAATGTTTATGTCATAGTTTTTTCAAAGTAAAAATATTACAGTAAACTAAATAAGGTTAGTATATTAAAGAAAAGAAAAATTTGTTTTACAAACTTACTGTAGCCTTAAGTGTACCGTGTTTATAAAGTCTACAGTAGTGTATGGTAATGTCTCACGACTTCAAACCCACCACTCACTCAGTACAGTCACCAAAAGCAACATTCAGTCCTAAAAGCTCCATTCATGGTAAGTGCTTTATATAGGTTATACCGTTTTTGAAAAAAAATTTTTTTTTTTTTTTGGAGACAGTCTCGCTTTGTTGCCAGGCTGGAGTGCAGTGGCGTGATTCTCCACCCCCTGGGTTCAAGCGATTCTCCTGCCTCAGCCTCCCGAGTAGCTGGGATTACAGACGTGCACTACCATACTTGGCTAATTGTTGTATTTTTAGTAGAGACAAGGTTTCTCCATGTTGGTCAGGCTGGTCTCGAACTCCTGACCTCGAACTCCTGACCTCTCGAACACCCGCCTCGGCCTCCAAAAATGCTGGGATTACAGGCGTGAGCCACTGCTCCCAGCCCGTTTTTGAAATCTTTTGTACTGTATTTTTACTGTACTTTTTCTTTTTTGAAGTACACAAATAACATTGTGTTAGAACTTAGACTCAGCCCTTGTTTTCTCTTTTTTTGGGATGGAGTCTCGCTCTGTCTCCCAGGCTGGAGTGCAGTGGTGTGATCTTGGCTCAGTGCAACGTCTGTCTCCGGGATTCAAGCGATTCTCCTGCCTCAGCCTCCTGAGTAGCTGGGACTACAGGCGCATGCCACCACGCCTGGCTAATTTTTCTTATTTTAGTAGAGACTTGGGTTTCACCATATTGGTCTGGTTGGTCTCAAACTCTGTGTTGGGAGTACAGGCATGAACCACCGTTCCCGGCCTGTGTTAGAGCTTATTACAGTGTTCAGTACTTTGCATGCTATGCAGGTTTGTAGTCTGGGAGCAATAGGCTATACGATACAGGCTAGGTGTGTGGTAGGCTACACTCTCTAGCTTGGTATTGGGTAAGTACACTCTTACGACATTAACACAGTGACAGAATTGCATAATGATACAATTCTCACGCATTTCCCTGTCATTAAGCAATGTGTGATTAATAATTGGTTTACTGATGAATGTAATTCCAAGAATAGATTTAAGGGAAGAATTAAGAGTCAACTATGATTTAGAATTGCATATCATTAGATTGTGAGTTCTCTGACTTTGGCAATTCAAAAGCCTCCACCATTGGTGAGAAAGGATACCTTAAATGGAATTTTTAGCATCTTCTGAGGGACCTCGGGGGAAATTAAACTACATGAATTAGTTTTTTACATGGAGATGTTTTAAGACCTTAATTTTTTATTTGTTGCATTACATCACTCATTCATACATTGATAGGAAACAATTTTGCTTCTGAAAGTGCTTTTTGGAGAGAAGTTGCGGTCAGGCGCAGTGGCTCACGCCTATAATCCCTGCAATTTTGGAACGTGGAGGTCAGCGGATCACCTGAGGTCGGGAGTTGGAGACCAGCCATGGTCAATATGGTGAAACCCCGTCTCTACTAAAAATACAAAAAATTATCTGGACGTGGTGGCGGGTGCCTGTAATCCCAGTTACTCAGAAGGCAGAGGTTGCAGTGAGCCGAGATTGCAACATTGCAATCCAGCCTGGGCAACGAGCTAAGCTTCATCTTAGAAAAACAAACAAAAAAACAAAAACTTGCAGGAAACATGCAGATAAAAACAGTATTTACTCATTTACTTATGTCATCAGCACTCAAAGGTAACCATCATCAACATTTTTATGTTTTGTTCTTGTCCTCTGTCTTAAATAGCTACAGATATATATATATGTATATTTTACTAATATGTAATTATTACAGTGTTAGAACCTCTACGTGGTAGATGTTTTCCAGTCAATAAGTATTCTACCACATTTTTGTTTAATGGCTGGCAAGTATCTTTTGTCACAGATGTATGTAAAAGATTACATTTTTAGTTCCAAGCAAACATGGGAGTACTTGAATATCCTCAGTTGCTTAATGAATACAGATACAGGGACCTACCGTCCCATTGCTTGATACTTTTTATTGAGAATTTTCATATGAACCTACAAAACGTGTACTGGTTTACTTAGTTAAAACAATGGAAATGCCCATTTTCCTTCACTTCATTGCATGATCATTGTTACATAAGCAGATTTGACAGAAAAAAACATGTAATCTTACTTTGGAAATTTGGTGAAATGTGCAATCTGGTACATATCATTTTTGAATCTGCTATATATAGCATCTTAAGAAAACTTTTGAACACAATATATACATACATAGAATAAGCCATTCCTGTGTAAGCCCCACTCTTCAAATAGCAACTGCCATGTTTGCTCTCTACACTTTTCTCCTGAATGATTTCAAACTTTGTTGACATGATACTTAAGCAAACATGATACACACTGAAGTTAGGAGCTTCCATGTGGCTGCATCTCCTAAGAAGGAAATATCTGCCACCAAAATATTATCAAAACAATAATGAACATCAATTAAGTAATTAAACAATTCATAGTAAAATTATCTAGATAAAAATATCTCTTTTCCCCACTCTAGTATTCAATCAGAATTCACACACTGTCTCCCCCACCCCGCTACATCCCCATTTTTTGAGACAATGAGGTGGCTCGATCTTGACTCATTGCAGACTCCACCTCTAGGGTTCAAGCAATTCTCCTGCCTCAGCCTCCCAAGTGCTGGGACTACAGGTATGTGCCATCATACCCAGCTTGTCTTTGTATTGTTAGTAGAGATGGGGTTTCACCATATTGGCCATGCCGGCACTGCATTTTTAATCTAGAAAAATGCCCCTAGTTTTTATTTTTTTGAGATGTCCAAACCAGTTGTATTGTGATTTCCCACAAACTTTGAAATTGTCTGATTGTTTACCCCATATATAGATTCTAGAAAATAGCTTGCTGAGAATAATGCATAGGTGATAATGCGTGTTTAAGTGTGTCACATCAGGAGGCATGCAATGTTAGGTTGTCCTACAACTTTGTAACTTTGATCCCTTAGTTTAGGTTGAGACCTCCAGGTCTTCGTTGTAAAGGTACATTTTCACCCTATGTAATTATAGAGAGTAATCTGTTTGCAAATCCTGTACTCCACTCACCAAGTTTTACCTGGCCCTTTTAGCATACATTGACAGTACTCTCAGATGTTAAATTGGTGTAATCCTCACCAATGTAAATAAATTTTAAATAATGTGTCTTAACATCTTTTTGAGATGGAGTCTTGCACTGTCGACCAGACAGGAGTGCAGTGGCTTGATCTTGGCTCACTGCAACCTCCGCCTCTTGGGTTCAAGAGATTCTCCTGGCTCAGTCTCCAGAGTAGCTGGAATTACAGGCGCATGACACCACGCCCAGCTAATTTTTAATATTTTTTGTAGAGATGGAGTTTCGCTATGTTGACCAGTCTGGTCTCGACCTCTTAACCTGGTGATCTTCCTGCCTTGGCCTCTCAAAGTGCTGGGATTACAGGCGTGAGCCACCTTGCCTGGCCCCACACATTATTATATATTATTACGTTTATGATCCATTTGTTTGGATTTCCTGCCATTTTTAAATTTTGTTACTCTTTTGAGAATTAAGTTTTATTTCATTTGGGTTTTGACATTTGCATATGCAGTTTTTTTTACGTGATTTGTATTTATATTAGGATTTAGAGTGAGGTTGGTTCCAATTTTTGAAAAAGATGGCTACCTAGTAGTACCATTTATTGAATTACTCATTTCCCCCCCATGATGTACAAGGTCTTAGGTATTCTTAGTTATAATACTTAAACATAGCAGTTAGCATAATGTTTTCTAAAAGTAGCCAACTTTGTTTCTTCATGGGCTGAAAATGTCTTAGTAATATCACCAGATACTACTATTTTCTCAGAGATTACTCTCGCAGTATTTACCTTGAGATACTGTCTTTGATTAAATGAGCTAATGATTCCTGGCAGTTCAGCAAATTAAAATGCACATTTTTCCAGGCATTGTTGGCCTCTGAAGAGGCCAGAGGGAAGTAGTTGAAAGCAATAAGATCCATAGGAAGCAGTACAAAAATGGTGACCAGACAGAGAGTAATGTGGGATAGGGTAGCTGGACCTAAATAGGCAAAATAAGAGTTGAAGTGTCTTCAACAACTTAGATCAAAAGATGATCATCCAAGTATGCAGAGGAATTTATAGTATCCAAAGAGTATTCAGAAACTATTGTGAATGACTGAAAACTTTGGAATACAGAAGACTGAGTAAACCGTTTAGAAAATTGACAACTCATTGCTGCCATCTAGTGTCACTTTTGTTTTTGAAATTCTGCAAAGGGAAATTTTACATATATAGCATATTTAGTATATAGAATTGGCATTTAATTTGAATTGAATGCAGGGGCTCGTTTAGGTTTTTTTTGTTGTGTTTTTTTTTTTTGTGGTTTTTTGTTTTTTGTTTTTTTTTTTGAGACGTAGTCTTGCTCTGTTACCCAGGCTGGAGTGCAGGGGCGCCAATCTCGGCTCACTGCAACCTCTGCCTCCTGGGTTCAGGCAGTTCTCTGCCTCAGCCTCCCGAGTAGCTGGGATTACAGGTACCTGCCACCACCAATTTTTGTCTTTTTAGTAGAGACAGGGTTTCACCACGTTGGCCAGGCTGATTTTGAACTCCTGACCTCATGATCTACACGCTTCGGCCTCCAAGAGTGCTGGGATTACAGGCCTGGGCCTTCGCACCTGGCCTAGTTGAGATTTTAAGATACAGTAATAAAGGAAATTGTAAAGGCAGGGTTTTGAATTTCCAAATCTGAGGTAATATAGATTTTCCTTTGTCTCTAGTGTGAGATAATGTCTGGTAAGTGAAAGTGACAGCATGTTTAGTTTTTTTTTCCTCGACCAATGGTTTAAGTATAATGTGATTAACCCATGTGGAGAGGTGGCCAGAGCTTGCTGAAATAAATGCCCAGTAGAAACATCTTGTACTTTGTTTAACTTGTGTACTTTTGCACTAAATAAGCCAAGATATACTGAAAACAGTTCGGTTGAGTGGCACTGATCTCCTATGCCCTAAACTCTATCAAAGCTGGCATACAGTGCCCAGAAAAAGAAGCTGAAGGCTTGACTCCATGTTTAATAGAGTTTTTACTTATTTTTTGCTTTTAAGCTGTGGCTGAGATGGTGAGAGTGCGAGTAGAGGTGAATTTCTATATTCAGGAAATTTCTTGTCCTTCCCACTACTATTAAAATCTCAGATTGCTTTTATTGCTTCAGGATAGAGCATATGGTAAAACAAACAAGCATATCAGACAAAAACACAGGTTTTTGGGCATTAGAAATAACTTAGTATTCCTGGTTTTGACTTTTGCTTTCTAGGTAAAACAGGTCTTTGGTGATCCTTTGATTAAGAATAAGAAGAAGAACCTGTAATGAAATTATAGTATATAATATACAAACGCATTTGTCTATGTGTATAATAGAAATTTGAGTGCTACCACTATTTTTCCTCTTTTTTTATCCTTTTCCTTTTTCTCTCTTGAGACCCAGTCTCACACGGTTGCCAAGGCTGGAGTGCAGTGGCATGATCTTGGCTCGCTGCAACCTCCACCTCCCGGGTTCAAGGGATTTTCCTGTGTCAGCCTCCCAAGTAGCTGGGATTACAGGCACCCACCACCACAACCAGCTAGTTTTTGTATTTTTAGTAGAGACCGGGTTACACCATGTTGCCCAGGCTGGTCTCGACCTCCTGTCCTCAGATGATTTGCTCGCCTCAGCCTCCCAAAGTGCTGGGATTACAGGTGTGAGCCACCGTGCCTGGCCTAATTTTAGGTTTTTAAAGTCTATCCTTTTCGTGACAGAGCTTTTGATGACAATGTTGAGTTTAAGAAAGAAATAGCACCTAAGGTTCTCATTTGTTGAGGAATTTTTTTTTTTTTTTTTATACGGAGTCTCGCTCTGTCACCCAGACTGGAGTGCAGTGGTGCTGTCTCCGCTGACTGCACCTCCACCTCCCTGGTTCAAGCTATTTTCCTGCCTCAGCTTGCCGAATAGCTGGGACTACAGGTGCGTGCCACCATACCCTACCCTGCTAATTATTTTCGCATTTTTAGTAGAGATGGTGTTCCACCATGTTAGCTAGGATACTGTCTCGTTCTGACCTCATGATCCACCCGCCTCGGCCTCCCAAAGTGCCTGGCTGGAAATGTGACTAGACTTTTAACCTTTTGATTTACAAATAATGGAAGCTGGAATATTTGAACTGTATATTTGTTTTTGAGACAGAGTCTCCTTCTGTTGCCTAGGCTGGAGTGCATTCTCCTGTCTCAGCCTCCCGAGTAGCTGGGTCTACAGGTGCATGCCACCACACATGGCTGATTTTTGTCTTTTTAGTAGAGATGGGATTTCACCATGTTGGCCAGAGTGGCCTCGAACTCCTGACCTCATGTGAACCGCCTGCCTTCAGTTTCCCAAAGTGCTGGGATTACAGGTGTGAGCTACCTCACTCGGCTTGGAATATGTGAACTGTAGATTCATGAATTGGAAATGTTATTCTCCAAGATTTCAGTTTTTGGTTTTTGTTGTTGTTTGAGACGAGGTCTCCCTCTGTCGTCCAGGCTGGAGTGCAGTGGCGTGATCTCGACTCAGTGGTACCTCCACCTCCTGGGTTCAAGTGGTTCTCCTTCCTCAGCCTCCCAAGTAGCTGGGACTACAGGCACGCACCACCATGCCTGGCTAATTTCTGTGTTTTTAGTAGAGTCAGGGTTTCACCATGTTGGCCAGGATGGTCTTGATCTCTTGACCTTATGAGCTGTACGCCTCACCCTCCCAAAGTGCTGGGATTACAGGCCTGAGCCACTGCACCCAGCCCCAGATTTCTTAATGTTAAATCTAGTTCATGTAAATTAATGCCACTTTATTATCTAACAGCATTATTCAACTATTACCTACTAGTAAATGGTGATAGAGTAGGATCCCTGGGTTAGCTTGCATTAAAAAAAGAAAAATTCTAGACCCCTTCAACTAGAAGAGGGGAAATAAGATGATGAGGGGCATTGACCTCAAAATATTTGAGTATATACAGGTGCATTAAGACTCGGATTATTATTACTAATGTGATTAACCTTTTAAAATTTCTACCAAATGAATTTTCTGTTTTAAGGAATATTTGTTTGACTTAAATGAGTTTTTCCTACAAAAATCCCAAGCTTGTATGTACATTGTAGTGAATTTGGGAAATACGGAGAAACTATGAAAATGATTGTAAAGATTAATCACAAGCAGAGTACCCACAGAACATTTTAAGATGTTTTGATGTGTTTCTGTACTGTCTGTTCTTACATGATTTTTATGTAGTAATTTATGTCTGCTATGTACTGTACGTTTTCAGATACTGTCTTTTTGACTCAAATTATAATTTGCACATCACTCGAAGTTGTATTTTTAAAAGACTATTATTGCTGGACATTTATTAATATTGGGTTGTTAGTTGTTAGAACTCTGTTATAAAAATTCATATAGAATATGACCAAGTAATTTAGATCTGTATAAGGCAAAAAGCAAAAGCAGACCTTTTCATTCTACAAGTGGTTTTTACACTTTCCAGTGTAAAGGGAGTAACAATTAAGGCAAGAAAATGGGATCAGGGCCGGGCGCAGTGGCTTTCACCTGTAGTCCCAGCCCTTTGGGAGGTGTAGGCAGGCGGATCACCTGAGGTCAGGAGTTCGAGATCAGCCTGACCAACGTGGAGAAACCTGGTCTCTGATAAAAATACAAAATTAGCCGGCCTTGGTGGCGCATGCCTGTAATCCCAGCTACTGGGAAGGCTGAGGCAGGAGAATCACTTGAAACCGGGAGGTGTAGGTTGCAGTGAGCCAACATTGCGCCATTGCACTCCATCCTTGGCAACAAGAGTGAAACTCCAGATCAAATTAAAAAAATGTGATCAAGGCGTTTGTTTTACTTATCAAAACTATTGTACTACTACGAAAGGATGCTGGCCACCCGTTACATGAAAGAACTGAGGGATTGTTCTTAGAATTTCTAACAACAGTCTGCATAACGTGTTAAAGGTGGTGCTCGAGAAACCACACCATACTACCTAGAGAGAAATGGTATTGTTTAAGCATCAATAACACCGCAAAAAGGTATTGCCACTCGTAGGATAAGGTAGTCTTGACAAAATATTGCAGATGAGGCTGAGTAAGCCTTTGGTCCCAGCTGCCACTTTCAGGAGTTACAGAAGAATATGTGGAATTGTACTGAGAGTATCAATTCTGGAAAATTACAGACTGGGAAACCACAGGTCAATACCCTGGGTTCTTAAACAGATAAATTTTAACCTAATGTAATAGAAGCGGAACTTATCTACAAAAATGCCTTAAATGCATCACGTTTATTTTTCTGGGAAGACTAGAATGTCTACAGTTATACATTTAGGCACTAGAATTATTTTAAAAGTAAGAAAGTGCTAGTAAAGTCAGAATGGTTGTTACCTTTTGGTGACAGGAAGGGGGATTGGCAGTGGAATCAGCCACATAGGGTTTGTTCTCTTATGAGACTTTACAGGGACGAAACTGCTCTTGCACCTTCACGCATTTTTATTGAAGACCTTGTGCTCTCCCACTATTAGAGCGGGTAAAACTTCCAAGTTTAACTGTTTTTCTAAAATTTCGTTGTTCTTGCTTTTCAATAAATACTTGCTGGTTATTTTGGTATTCTTGTATTTCTAAGTCTTTTAATCTCCAAGTTGCTTATCTTTTATTTCTCCCACAGTCAGTGAAACCATATATGCTGGCTTGCCTTTACTGCCTTGCATTTTGGAATTTTGATTTAAATGCTGTCTGTAGGATAGTGATTTTGCCATCTTGAGTCTTCTTTTGGGAGTCAGAGATTCAAAAACTATTCTGCTCTTGCTGCCCCCTTCCAAGAATCCCAGTTCTTTTCCAGAAGTTTCTTTGTATTACAGTATTGTCCTCCCTTCATGGAAATTTCACCTGTATGATACCTTAAAATTTTGAAGTAGGATGAAGCGTGACTTGACATCATTTGGTTATTTGTAAAACTTCAGGAAATGTACCTCTTCCATAAAATTTGAAATAGCGATACCACTAGAATTTAAGGAAGCTCTCAGGACAGTCTTTGTTACTATTTGCGCCCTGGATTTTCCCCGGAACGTGGTACTCAGCACATGGTTAGTAAATATTTGACCCCCAAAATGAATAAATTTGTAGTGACTGTTCATTCCTTAGGAGGATACGTTACTAAGAGTGGAATTAATCGGTATTTGTGAGTACATCTGTTTTTACTGTTGCCCCCATCTTGAATTTAAATCTTCATAGTAAGTATGGGTATTTTATTAATTTTAGGCAACCTTTGGAAGTTGGTATTATTGTATTTTTAAAATAAGTAGTTCATGATTTTTGTAGCAAATTTAATAACCAGACCATAAAGAAAGTGAGAAATCATATCCTTAAACTCAGAGATAACAACCGTTGCTAGCATCCTTTTACTTGTATGCCTGGATGCCTTTCTACTGAGTTTTTCCTGTGTAGATCTTTGAGAGAATTAAGCCCTGATACACGTGAAAAATGCCGTGGGATATGAATTCCGTGCATCTTGATTAGTACTAGCTATGTACTCAGACTTAATGAAAATGAGGTCATTTAAATCTATTTCTGTCTGTGATTCCAAAGGGTACCGCTTTCACATCTTTTTTTTTTTTGCAAATGTCCGTTTGGAACATTGGACTGTGGTTTCATGGGTTTTTTCCCTTATGTTCAGTATTCTGTGTTGGCTTACGGAGCCCCTCACCCCTGGTAATTTCTTCTCAGTAAACCTATGGAGATTATATTTTCTATTGATAAACCTATTTGTGAAAAATAGTTGCTTAAAACCAGATTATACCTCCACTTGTAATAATAGAAAATCTTAATAACCAGCAGTAGTATCTGAAACCAGTTAGGCCTCAATGCAAATTTTTGTTTTAATTCTTCTTTTTAGTGTCCTCAGACTTTCTGGCATACTTAATAGCTGAAAGGCTGTTGGTGGATTTCAGTGGCTACTGTTTGTTAATTTTTATTGCTTAGTGTTAAAATATTAAGAACTTTTTGTAAAGAAAGTAACATAAAGACAGACTTTTGAATTTCAGAAATACTTGGAAGGAAGTGAAGTTTTGTTTGAGCTTTTAAATCAGTACTACCTGTTAAATGACTGTATTAAGCATCAGAATGATAGGAGTCATGTATATATGAAATGGTGTTATACTACCTGTTTTTATGTACATATATGTATACATTAGACTTTTTTACATCATCCGTGAGAACTAGTTTGTCATGATTCACTTGAGGATTGGAAGGATAACAAATACTGGAATCTTGATTCATCAGTACCTTTCAAAGGGATGAAGGGGAAATCAATCTTAAGAATGTTTTTAAATCTTGTTCAAGATTGGGGGTTGGAGTGGGAAGAGGCAGGAAACAAAATGCTAAAAGAATGAAATAAAACATTTTCGCTTATACAGGACCTGAGATGGTATTGTGAATCTCCATATTGTGTGTGTGTGTGTTTTTTTTTTTTTAGACGGAGTCTCGCTTTTTCACCCAGGCTGGAGTGCAGTGGCTCAATCTCGGCTCACTGCAAGCTCCGCCTCCTGGGTTCACGCCATTCTGCTGCCTCAGCCTCTCCGAGTAGCTGGGACTACAGGCGCCCGCCACCAGGCCTGGCTAATTTTTTGTATTTTTAGTAGAGACGGGGTTTCACCGTGGTCTCGATCTCCTGACCTTGTGATCCGCCCGCCTCGGCCTCCCAAAGTGCTGGGATTACAAGCATGAGCCACCGCGCCCGGCCAGTGAATCTTCATGTTGTTATGATAGGATTGAGCCTCCATCACATACATAAAGACAGATAATTTTTGGTTTTAAATAATTCGTGGAAAGTTGTATATTTTTCTTTAATTCCCCAATCCTTAATTTGATTCATGCCATGTTCCACTGGCTAGTTTTATCATCATCACCATCCGATATTATTAAATGTCCTAGATTTTAGGTCATATAAAAAGTAGCCTTGGAGTCATTGCAGTCTGTAAAAAGATGGTATTGATACTTATGTATCTAAAGCATACTGCAGAGTAATTGAAGTATCTGGAAATAGGTTTTTCCGGTGTAAATGAATTGATTCTATTTATTGCCTTTTGAAGAAAATTAATGGGTAAGTTTAAGCTATCCATATTAATCAAGCTAATGAATGGCTTGGGACAGATTGGACGTTTGCTATGCTGTGTGTATATATACAGAACCGGTATTGAGTCAAGATTATTGATGGCAGGGAATAGTTAGCATGACCTGTAATGTGAAAAACAGCAGAAACTGGTGTCAGAGAATTGAGGCAATTCTAATTTGCTTGAGTACTTAGAGGAGGGCCACTTGGAATTATGTCCAAGGAAATTATTTTGCCAATGATCTGCCAGGGAGAATTTTTTTTTCCCGAGAATTTAGAGTTTAGTGCTGCTGGAATAGAATGAAGAGGAAGAAGTTGAATTTCTAGAGTATATTCAGAGGCTGGAGTCTCTGAATTTATTAGCAAATACATACTTAATGCTGTGAGTCCCTTTAAGTTGCCTGATACTCCGGGCAGTTAACAGTGATTCAGAGTGAGACTGGAGAATGTTTTATCAAGGAATATTGTTTTTAGCATCGGTTCACCTGTATACTTTTTTTGCTTTACAGTTTTCGCCTTTGTGAGAAACCTTATCATCAAACACAATGGCCAGCAACGTTACCAACAAGACAGATCCTCGCTCCATGAACTCCCGTGTATTCATTGGGAATCTCAACACTCTTGTGGTCAAGAAATCTGATGTGGAGGCAATCTTTTCGAAGTATGGCAAAATTGTGGGCTGCTCCGTTCATAAGGGCTTTGCCTTCGTTCAATACGTTAATGAGAGAAATGCCCGGGCTGCTGTAGCAGGAGAGGATGGCAGAATGATTGCTGGCCAGGTTTTAGGTAAGGTCTTCGTTAAGTGAATTTTTTCATTGATGATCTAATTCAGGCCTGAGTATTTCGATTCACTTTTTTTTTTTTTTTTATGTCTGTAAAACTGACAGCCTGAGATATTCTGGATATTGCAACTATTCAGCCTAATAAAAATATATTAGGCTTATAGTTATAATTGGCTAAGTAAAGGATATTCTTCATTGTACCATTTTGTGTAGTAGAGCTAGGACAACTCTCATTTGGCAATTGTGAGTAGGGGGAGCTGGGAATGACACTTCACAATGTAAAAACGTTGCCTAAATGGTTGTGTCCTGCCCACAGCAGACTGAAGGAGCCCTCTAGTGTTGTTGACTGCTTGTCTCCTCATTGTGGTTTCACTCCATCCCTTGGGCCGACTGCAGTTTGGCTCAGTCTTAGATTTTCTTGTCTTTTAAAATGTAATGACACCTCAGAGTACTTATTACCTATGATTTGGTTTATTCAAGCCAGAATCCAGTGTCCACATGTTTATTTGATTAGTTGTACTAGATGTCTGTTTTAACTTCTCAGTTTATGTGTACTTTGTGCCTCAGTTTCAAAATAATCACAACTTTGTTTTTACAAGATTATTTTCAGTTTTATATTTGTGATTTGGTTATTCTTTGTATACATTCTACTATGTATAATGACTCAAAGCGTGGTAGGTTAGAGTTACATGAAACAATTCTTTGATAATATGTAACCAACCAGATACATAATTTGGGTCTATTTCATTGTTTTTACATCTTACTGGATTGCTTTTTCAGAAATTTAATTCTGTCTTTAGTTTTAAAACACTTTATATGGTTTCAGAGTCAGAATTGTAAATGAGGTTAATGTACCAAAACCTGAAGATTATTCATGTAATGGTGTTCGGCAAATAGATAATATATTCAATCCTTTTTTTTTTTTGAGACGGAGTCTAGCTCTGTTGCCCAGGCTTGTGTGCAGTGGTGCAGTCTTGGCTAATTGCAACCTCAGCCTCTCGGGTTCAAGAGATTGTCCTGTTTCAGCCTCCCGAGTAGCTGGTACTAACAGGCGTGCGCCACCACACCTGACTAATTTTTGTATTTTTTAGTAGAGATGAGGTTTCACCGAGTTGGCCACGCTGATCTTCAACTCTTGACCTCAGGTGATCCTTCCGCCTCGGCCTCCCAAAGTGCTGGGATTATAGGCATGAGCCCCTGGACCTGGCCTCAGTCAGTTTTCAGTTGGTCATTTGATGAGCTCCTTTTGTATAAAAAGGGAAGATAAAAATGATTAAGTTTAAGATACCCACATTTGGTCAGGTCCGGTGGCTCATGCCCGTAATTCCAGCGCTTTGGGAGGCCTGAGTTGGGCAGGTCACGAGGTCAGGAGATGGAGACCATTCTGGCTAACACCATAAAAAACCGTCTCCACTAAAAATACAAAAAATTAGCAGGCCGTGGTTCTGGGTACTGGTAATCCCAGCCGCTCAGGAGGCTGAGGCAGGAGAATTGCTTGAACCCGGGATGCGGAGGTTACAGTGAGACGTGATTGCACTCCAGCCTGGGCAACAGAGCAAATCTAAAAAATACCCACAGTCATCTAGTTAATGGTTTGAGCTGGAATTTGGAATTTGTGTATTTTGGGGCATTTGTATATTAAAATGAAGCTCATTTTAATAAAAGCAGTATATATGAAAATGGAGTTACTGTTGACTGAGTGCTTTAGCACGACTGGGAAGGTAAACTGAATTTTGGAGAGTTTTTGGCTTTCTGACATGGGCTTTTTAGAACAAGGAGAAGATAAATTCTTGTTTGGTAGGCAGTAGGTGGCAGAGTAGGTAGCTGGGCATATGTGTTACAAATTGTATTTGAAAACTAGGGTTGTTCCTTCGCTCTTTTTTTTTGGTGTGTGTAAAGATTGTTTAAGCAATTGATGAATTATTCAGAAAGCAGTTGTTAACCCAGGATATTTTACGTGCAGTACAGCTAATCCTTACTTACAAGGAAAATCTGAAGTTGACTTTGAGGATGATTTGAGGTTGTCACACTTCACTATGTGTTAATTGGTGAATTGGCATATATTTTAGTATATTTCATTCTAATACATTTGTAATAATTCGGAATGAA
This sequence comes from Hylobates moloch, assembly GCF_009828535.3. Taxonomy (NCBI): domain Eukaryota; kingdom Metazoa; phylum Chordata; class Mammalia; order Primates; family Hylobatidae; genus Hylobates; species Hylobates moloch. Next base: position 58,300,661 of record NW_026652291.1, on the reverse strand, counting down.
CTGAACCATTCTTGGAAAGGCAAGCAGTGATAGTTTTCTCTTGTAATAGTAACTGAGTGAACAGTCAGTGCCTTGAGTGGGGAGAGTTGAGTTAAAGTGGTATCTGAGGGTGGGGAGTACCAAAGACAGACTTAATGTTATGTCTCAGGAACACTTGAATGGTACAGAACAGACTACAAAGAAACGGAAGATGAAGTCTTAGCCTTGTAGAAATTTGTGAGCCTTTTTAATATTAAAAGGAGAGATGAAGCTGAGCATGATAGCTCACACCTGTGATTCCAGCACTTTGGGAGGTCAAGGCAGATCTCTTGACCCCAAGAGTTCATCCCTATGAAAAACAGAAAAATTAGCCAGGCATGGTGGTCCCTGCTACTTGGGTGGGAGGATCATCTGAGCTTCGGAGGTCTAGGCTGTATTGAGCCATTATTGCATTACTGCACTCCAGCTTGTATGACAGTGAGAACCTTTCTTAAGGAAAGATGAGTTGTTTTGTTCCATATTTTCTAATTTATGTGTCTCTGTGATTTTCTAAACTTTGTAGTTTGTATTAGCTGGGCATGGTGGTGCCCGCCTGTAGTCACAGTTACTCTCGAGGCTGAGGCAGGAGAATTCCTTGAACTGGGAGGTAGAGGTTTCAATGAGCCGAGATGGCACCACTGCACTCCAGCCTGGGCGACAAAGTGAAACTATGTCTCAGAAATTAAAAAAAATAAACTTTGTATTTTGTTTTAACCCGGATACAAAGTTGTCATTAACATTTTTGCTTTTGTTTTTCAGATATTAACCTGGCTGCAGAGCCAAAAGTGAACCGAGGAAAAGCAGGTGTGAAACGATCTGCAGCGGAGATGTACGGGTCAGTAACAGAACACCCTTCTCCGTCCCCTCTACTCAGGTCCGGAACTTTATTATTTATAACTGCATTGTGTCCATCAGTGGGCATCTTCTCTTTCTGTTTTCTGGGTGTGGGGAGGGTTAAGTGTACTGTGTTTTATCTGTGTATAAATAAGGTTTTATTATTTTTGTGTTAATATGTCTCTTTTTTGCCCTAGAGAAAATTTCTAGAGAATTAAAAATCCCTGAGGTTTTTGCTATTGATATTAAAGAGTAGTTTGATATTTATAGCATAACCTGAAATACTTCTACAGGATCGTTGAGCTTCTAAGACACTAGAGAGTAAGGGAAGAAGTGTGGTATAAGAATGTTTAGTTTACCATTCTGTTTTTCAGTGTTTAGTTTAGCTATGTCGTATGTGGAAATCTTAGCGAATTTTAACCTGAATTACCAATTTGACCGCTACATTTCCAGTGGTCTAAGGTGATTGGAATTGAGTGATTTATTGTATGAATGATTGGGGATCATTCAGTGCTAATCTTGTTGATCTGTTTGTTGTGGTTTATTTGGCATGGTTCTCCCCTCACCTGATGTTGTGAATTAGTAGCAACATTTCCAAATTAACCCTTTTCGGTATTTATTTTTCAGCTCCTCTTTTGACTTGGACTATGACTTTCAACGGGACTATTATGATAGGTATGTTAAAATGTTTTGTATTTCTACTAAACAACTATTTAGTGAGAACCATTTTGTTTTTCTGGTTTGTGGTGATGAACATCAAAGGTGTTTTCAAACATATTCCCTTTCCTCCAAAACAAAAAAACACCTTTTTCTAAATCATGGCCTTGAATGCCATGTTAAGATGCTGTGGTTGAGCATCCTTAATGCATCATCAAAATTTTTTTTTCATTTGACATTAGTGGTTTCCTCAGATTTTTTTTTCTTTTCTTTTTTTTTTTTTTTTTGAGACGGAGTCTTGCTCTGTTGCCCAGCCTGGAGTGCAGTAGTGCGATCTCGGCTCACTGCAAGCTCCACCTCCTGGGTTCACGCCATTCTCCTGCCTCAGCCTCCCGAGTAGCTGGGACTACAGGCGCCCGCCACCACAGGCAGCCAATTTTTTTGTATTTTTAGTAGAGACGGGGTTTCACCATGTTAGCCAGGATGGTCTCGATCTCCTGACCTCGTGATCTGCCCGCCTTGGCCTCCCAAAGTGCTGGGATTACAGGCGTGAGCCAGCGCGCCCGGCCTGATTTTTTTTTTTTTTTTTTAAAGACGGAATCTTGCTTGTCACCAGGCTGGAGTGAAGTGGCATGATTTTGGCTCACTGCAACGTCCGCCTCCTTGGTTGAAGCAATTCTCCTGCCTCAGCCTCCCGAGTAGCTGGGGTTACAGGCATACACCACCACTCCTGGCTAATTTTTGTATTTTTAGTAGCGGCTGGGTTTCACCTTGTTGGCCAGGCTGGTCTCGAACTCCGAACTCAGGTGATCTACTTGCCTTGGCCTCCCAAAGTGCTGGGATTACAGGCGTGAGCCACCGTGCCCGACCATTTCCTCAGATTTTTATAGTTACGTGTGAACATTTTGAAAACTAAGAAGTTTTGTAACTCTTTATTTTTACTTTTGTTGAAATTTTTGAAATTCTTAAAAAATAAAAATTGGCCGGGCATGGTGTCTCACACCTGTAATCTCAGCACTTAGGCCAAGGCAGGTGGATAACGAGGTCAGGAGTTCAAGACCAGCCTGGGCAATATGGTGGAACCTAGCCTCTACTAAAAATACAAAAATTAGCCAGGAGTGGTGGCGTGTGCCTGTAGTCCCAGCTATTTGGGAGGATGATGTAGGAGAATCACTTGATACTGGGAGGTGGAGGTTTCAGTGAGTTGAGATCGTGCCACTGCACTCCAGCCTGGGTGACAGAGTGAGACTCCTTCTCAAAAAATAAAATAAAAATCAATGCAGAACTTACAGTTGAAAATAAATCAGGACATTTCTTTACTAGTGAACTTAACCCATTTATTCCTGAGATTGCAATTTTTTGAATTTTTGCAATCAGACCCTGGTAATGACCTAATGCAGGAGGATATAAATAACTCCGACAAGCTTAGCATGCCAGTAGTGGAACATTAGGCATAGATGGGTTAATTATTGGTCAGGTGTCTTGAAGGCACTGAAACCCAGTGAGTTTGTCTGAAGCATCTGCCCTTTACCCTTCCAGCACATGGTAATTGCTTGACCACATTTAAAATACACTCATGCCAACTTCTCCTATAGGGATTCTTACACAACTGGTCTTATGCAGACTTTCTTAAGTACTAGTATATTTTTCAGTGCTTTCTATGCATTCTTTTGTCCAGTCAGAGTTGAGAATCATTAATAAAAGATTAAGGACGTGGTTGCGTTTCTGTGTATTATTATCCTATTTCTTTGTCATGGCTCAATTCAGACCAGTTTAATAAAGTCACTCTTTTGTTGGTATAATTTCAGGGATGTCATGGACTCTTAGTTGATGTTTTTTTATGAGTGTATCAAGTTCTAGCAGTGTACAGTGACAGTCTTCTTGAAAATAGTTCTCATTAAAAGTCTTTTCTTGGCAAGGCACATTGTGAATGGGGAAATTTGAAAATTTGAGTGGGGAATTTGGAAAATATTAGTTGAGACAATGAGATATATACTGCAGGGAGTCTGAAGAAATCACGTTTGCAGAAATATCTTCACACTTCTTACCAGTGCCGTCGGGTCTTAAATTAGTGGCCTCTTCAGTTTTTCAGTAGATAACAATATATTAGGTTTGAGCAAAAGTAATTCTGTTTTTGACACGTCTTTGAACAGTAAAAAGCAAAACCGCAATTATTTTTGCACCAGCTGATACTAGTAGTTACTGTCTGATATATTGCTGCATATTATAGTCAGTGAAAAGTAATGTCTTCTGTTGTTCTAATGTCAGCCAGTAGATAATGATTACTGATAACTAGTGGAGCAACTAGATAATAGCTGGCAAAGAGCTGCCTTTTTTTTTTGAGACGGAGTCTCGCTCTGTCCCCCAGGCTGGAGTGCAGTGGCGCGATCTCAGCTCACTGCAAGCTCCGCCTCCCGGGTTCACGCCATTCTCCTGCCTCAGCCTCCCGAGTAGCTGGGACTACAGGCGCCCGCCAGCACGTCCGGCTAATTTTTTGTATTTTTAGTAGAGACGGGGTTTCACCGTGTTAGCCAGGATGGTCTCGATCTCCTGACCTCGTGATCCACCCGCCTCGGCCTCCCAAAGTGCTGGGATTACAGGCTTGAGCCACCGCGCCCGGCAAGAGCTGACTTTTAGAGTACTGAGATCTTTGTTGGGAAAATGAATTTTAGGAGGTGTCCACATGATGGGAACTTACTAAAGTTGGGTTGGAGAATTGAGGAATTGAGTCTGTGTCTTATGATAGATGTTAATGAAGGTGAAAGGGGGAGGAGTGTTTGGTTAGTGGGGAGAGGGGCAGATACAGGAGATTTTTACTGGTTTGGAAAATGTTAGGTCAGTTTGGACCTGGGAAATAGGTTGGGTATGACCTGGTGGAATAACAACTTAGAAAAATGGTATTAATATCTTCTCAGAAGTCATTCTGAAGATTCATTATAAGGTTTAGAATTTTATTCTAAATGGTAACATAGCGTTACTGCATTGACTACGTTAAATTGTTTAATAAAAGAAGATGGGAAATTGGCTGTGAGTGAAAGCTCTGGGTCTTCTTATGTAAATCGGAGTAAAAATCACTGTCCACTGTTTTTTTGTTTTGTTTTGTTTTGTTTTTGAGACGGAGTCTTTTCTGGCACTCAGGCCGGAGTGCAGTGGGTTGGTCTCGGCTTACTGCAACCTCTGCCTCCTCCTGGGTTCAGGCAACTCTCCTTCATTCTCCCAGGTAGCTGGGATTACAGGTATGCACCACCACACACAACTAATTTTTGTATTTTCAGTAGAGACAGTGTTTGTCCACGTTGGCCAGGCCAGTCTTGACCTCTTGACCTCGGTTGGTCCACCCGCCTGGGCTCAAGGGATCTTCCTGCCTTGGCCACGCAAAGTGCTGAGATGACATGTGTGAACCATTGTGCCTAGCCCCCTTTTAATATTCATTTGAAGGCACTGGTTTTGTTTTGCGAAAGGTGTTGTAATAAAAGTGAAGTTTTATCACAATGTTGGGAATGCACAAGTATTCAAAGCTATAGTTATTGAGTCTTTTAAGCGAGATTGGGAAGTACTCTAAAAATAGATGTGTAAGTCCTTAGGTAGGCTGGCATATACATGAAATTGATGTTCTTCAACAGCTACCCTGGTACTTTTTTTTTTTTTTGGAAACGAATCTCGTGCTGTCTCCCAGGCTGGAGTGTAGTGGTGCGGATCTCGGTTCACTGCAACCTCAGCCTCACGAGTACCTGGGATTACAGGTGCATACCACCACACCCAGCTGATTTTTTGTGTTTTTAGTAGACATGGGGTTTCACTATGTTGGCCAGACTGGTCTCGAACTCCTGACCTGACTTCATGGTCCACCACCTTGGCCTCCCAAAGTGCTGGGATTACAGGTGTGAGCCACTGTGCCTGGCCCAACCTGGCACTATTCTTATAATTCTTTAAAAATTTCTCATAAAAGGTTTGATCTATATGTGTTTTCTGATTTGTGCCCACAAATACTACAGTGTTTTCATACTAAAACTATTATCTAGATATAGATAAACTAGATATATTTTCTTCAGATTGTAATAAATTGGAATCCCCCTTTCCTTAAAATTGATCACCCATGAAATTGTTCTCAAATTACATAATGGTGATATTGCAGAACTAATAAAAACCATGGAGTGGCACCCTTTTAAATGGTGAATTTTATGGTATGTGAATGACATTTTGATTGAAAATGGATGCGACACTACAATTGAAAAGGGATACATCACTGACTTATGGACAGTCATTCTTGTCATATCTCGTGGACTCTACAACAGGATACTTGCCAGTTAGAGACATAGATGAAACACCTCTGGTGCTACCAGCCTCAAAAGGTAACTCTTACGCCTGAGGATGGACACCTTTTAGAATTAAAAGAACTCTCAGTCATTGTGGGACATCTTGCTAGCCTTCACAGAGACTGATTTACTGTCAGCTCTTTTCTTGAGTCTTCTCATCTCTCTCCTTTTTTTTTTTTTTTCCCTGTTTTTTGAGACAGAGTCTTACTCTGTTGCCCAGGCTGGAGTGCAGTGGCTCGATCTCGGCTCACTGCAACCTCCACCTCCCAGGTTCAAGTAATTCTTCTGCATCATCAGCCTCCCAATTAGCTGGGGTTACAGGTGCCTGCCACCATGTGTGGCTAATTTTTTTTTTTTTTTTTTTTTTATTGTTAGTAGAGACGGAGTTTCACCATGTTGGCCAGACTGGTCTCAAACTCCTGATCTCAGGTGATCTACCTACCCCGGCCTCCCAAAGTGCTGGGATTACAGATGTGAGCCATTGCTCCTGGCCTCTTTAATTCCTATTTGGAGAACTTTGGGCGACATGAAATAGAAACTGCCAATAAATTTGGGAGGTTTGATAACAGGCTTTATTATGACAGTGGAGACATGGTGAATACTTGGTGAGCAAGAAACCTGGTTCAAAAAGACTGGTTTAGTTCAATGGTCTTTCTGAGGACTTTTTAAACTTAGCACATTTTGTATGTGGTGCATGACTAGTAATACAGTATATAAGTAACTGGAGTATGAAATTCTTAGAGGTTTTCAGAGTGCTGTTATTACTCCATGGCTAAGAATATTAATATGTCAGTGCATTAGAAATAGACAAATCTTCAAGAACTCACAGGTCAAAGATGACACTTGTAACAAAGATTGAGTTGTGAGGGGCCTTGAGGTGTTTGGGGAGCAGCCAGCTGTAAAAGAAAATTGTAAAGAATGTTAGTTGTAAAGGGCTTTGTATTACATGTTCTGGGATTGTGTCCTATAGATGATATTTTAGAAACAGCCCTGTGGCTGGAGGAAAAAGATGTGTTAAATGGCGAGGAGGTTGGGAGAATTTCTGAAGTAGATTGATCTTGATGTGATTGGTTGGACTAAAGGTATGAAAGTAGGTGCTTGTAGGAAAATAATAGTCAAAAGCTGAGATTTTATCTTTTGTCAGTAGATGATAGATTATGCCATTAATGGTTACATGAAGGGAGGTTTCACAGTTTGTGCTGTCAGAATTTCGAGGAGACAAGCAATTTTGCTGCTGGTTTTATTCTACCTGACTTTTCTAGGAATGTATCTTGGTAGAGAAAATTAGTTGAAATGTGAAACCATTGAAATTCAAGACAGGCCCGTCAAACCATCATTTCTTCAACTGTTAATCGCCCTAATTTTGTTCTGGGCACACAAAGCCTGAGGCTTTGGATTAACATAGAATATGGGTTGAAGGAGAACCTTCATCTTACTGAGTTTAGATTAGCAGACACTTTGACCTTTTCTATTTTTCAGATGTTTTTGAGTAACACTGTACTTGAGAGATGGGTTTGTTTATATATATATGTATGAAGGGAGAGAGTGCCAAAATACTTAAGGTTATTTGAAGTTTGAAAACTGGGGACATTCTGCATTGAAAGGCATGTGTTTCAGAGAGCAGGAGACTTCTAGGCTACTTTGAAAAAGCTAACAGATGACTCTGAGAGGTGTCATTTTAGGTGGAGAGGGCACTGTGGGCTTGGAAGTTTTGGATTTGCTCACAGCTCCACTATTAGTTACATCTTTCTTTTGGGAACCTGTGTATCATACATATAGGTGCCAGAAGGATTTTAGATGGTGACATGGATTAGTATACACTTTTGGGATAAATCCGATATTAGTCTTTTTTGTTTGTTTTTTGTTTTTTGAGACCTGATGTGGCTCTGTTGCCCAGGCCCAAGTGCAGTGGCGCATCACGGCTCACTGCAGCCTCTGCCTCCTAGGTTCAAGCAATTCTCCTGTCTCAGCCTCCTGAGTAGCTGGGACTACAGGCGCGTGCCACCATGTCTGGCTAATTTTTGTATTTTTAGTAGAGATTAGGTTTCGTCATGTTGCCCAGGCTGATCTCAAACTCCTGAGCTCAAGCAGTGTGTCCACCTTGGCCTCCAAAAGTGCTGGGATTATAGGCGTGAGCTACAGCATCTGGCTGGACTTAAATTTTGCTAAATATTTATTTCTTAGTATTCCTTTTAGATTAGTTTCTTATTGTGTCCTAGACTCGTTTAGTAGGTGGGAGATATTTCTTTGTAGGAGAGGCATTTGGGTCTCAATCAATCTACTGTGACTGAGTTGAGTGGTCTGATTCCATTTTTACCCAACACTAAGGTATCCTGGTGTTTTATGAATCTTCTTGAGGGCATTCTTCAGGTAGCTTTTGTTAGCCTCCTTTGGTGTTGCTTTTCTTTTTGAGATGGAGTCTCACCGTGTTTCCCAGAGTAGCTGGGATTGCAGGCATGCACCACCATGCCCGACTCTTTTTTTTGTTTTGTATCTTTAGTAGAGATGGGGTTTCACCATGTTGGGCAGGCTAGTCTCGAACACCTGGCCTCGAGATCTGGCCGCCTCAGCCTCCCAAAGTGCTAGGATTACAGGCGTGAGCCATCACGCCCAGCTGGTGGTGTTTTTTTTTGTTTGTTTGTTTGTTTTTTTTTTTGAGACGGAGTCTCACTCTGTCGCCCAAGCTGGAGTGCAGTGGCGTGATCTCCCAAAGTGCTGGGATTGCAGGCATGAGCCACCGCACCCGGCCTGGTGTTGCTTTTTCTTTCCTTAATTTAGCTTTATTGAGATTTAATTCATATACCATAAAATTCATTCATTTAATGTATACAGTTCATTAAATTCAGAGTTGTGCAGTTAGGAACATGATCTGATTTTAGAATATTCTATCACTACAAATTATTTCTGTGTGGATTTGCTTATTTTGGGCATTCATATAAATGGAATCATACAATATGTGTCTTGTGACTGGCTTTGTTTGCTTAGAATATTTTCATGGTTCATCCATGTTGTACCATGTATCAGTACTTCTTTCATTTTATGGTTACTACATTTTGTTTGTTCTTTAGTCAGTTGATGGACATTTGAGTTTTTTGGTACATCTTTAAAAATGCTGCTATGGCCAGGTGCAGTGGCTCCCGCCTGTAATCCCAGCACTTTGGAAGGCCGAGGCAGGCAGATCATGAGGTCAGGAGATTAAGACCATCCTGGCAAACACGGTGAAACCGTATCTCTACTAAAAATACAAAAAATTAGCTGGTCCTTGTGGCAGGCGCCTGTATTCACAGCTACTGGGGAGGCTGAGGCAGGAGAATGGCGTGAACCCGGGAGGCGGAGGTTGCAGTGAGCCGAGATCGCGCCACTGCACTCTAGCCTGGGCAACAGAGCGAGACTGTCTCAGAAAAAAAAAACAAAAACAAATTCTGCTATGGAGATTGGTATGCACATTTTTGTATGGTCATGTGTTTTCATTTCTTTTGAGTATATATACCTAGGAGAAGTGCTGGGTTGTATGGTGATTATATGGTCAACCTGACCAACAGCCAAAAGTGGCTGTACCCTTTTATATTCCCATCAGTCATGTGGAAGGTTCCAGTTCCTCCACTTACATTCATATCTGTCTTTTGCTTTTATCCATTCTGGTCTAGTGAGAGTGTAGTGGTATCTCAGTCAGGATTTAATTGCATTTTGTTTAAAAATATAGAATGTCTTTTCATGTGCTTTCCAGCCTTTTTTTTTTTTTTTTTTTTTTTTTTTT
>NW_026652291.1:58186244-58290979 GCF_009828535.3 Hylobates moloch | reverse complement strand
TTTTTTTTTTTTTTTTTTTTTTTTTTTTTTTTTTTTTTGTGATGGAGTCTCGCTCTGTCACCCAATCTGGAGTGCAGTGGTGCGATCTCAGGAGCCCTGACTCTTGAGGTCACACCATTTCTCCTGCCTCAGCCTCCCGAGTAGCTGAGACTACAGGTGACCGCCACCACGCCCGGCTAATTTTTTTGTATTGTTAAGTAGAGACGCGGTTTCACCGTGTTTGCCAGGATGGTCTTGATCTCCTGACCTCGTGATCTGCCTGCGTTGGCCTCAAAGTGCTGGGATTACAGGCATGAGCCACCGTGCCCAGCCCAGCCATTTGTTTACTCTTCCACAAATGTATTCAGATTATTACCCATTTTTGTATTAGGTTGTAGGATTAGTTGTAGGATTCGTTATATATTCTGGAAACAAGACTCTGAGTACAACATCTGATACTGTTTGAAAATTTTAACTGTTTCTTATAATTCCACCATCCTGCTCTGTAGTTATAGGAGATATGTAACTATCCCTTTGTGCTAAGTCGTTTTGCAGAGTTTTTAAGAATTATGGGTTTTTTAATAGACTGAGTAAATTATAGATTACTGGACTCTGGAAATTATATATAAGCGGTAGATGGAAGTTTGTGGAGGCAATAAACTAGAACATTGCTTGCTGTTCAATAGAACATTTAAGTTCAGTGCCCACATGTGACTGATAGTGCAGGTCTAGGATGCTGCAAAAATCAGTTTTACTGGGTAGAATGAGTCTAGAGTTGTGTAAGTTATAGGAAATGTAATGACTAAAGCCTACTCTCCAGGAAGGAAATAACCCAGACTGCAGTTGTAGAGCGAATGTTGAAAGAGTAAATAGGAGAAAGTCATCTGTAGAAATAAACTAGTGTTTGTGGTGTCCTTACAGCAGGCATATGATATCAGCTCCAAATTCACATTCATCACAGGCACAATAGCTGTGTTTTTTGCATGTGTGGTTTTTTTTTTTTTTTTTTTTTTTTTTTGAGACAGGATCTTGCTCTATCGCTGAGGCAGGAGTGCATTGGCACGATCTCAGCTCACTGCACCCTTTGCCTTCCGGTTTCAAGGGATCCTCTTGCCTTAGCCTCTCCTGAGTTCCTGGGAATACCAGTGCACCACCATACCTGACTTTTTTTGTGTGTTTTAGTAGAGACAGGATTTCACCATGTTGCCCAGGCTGGTGTCAAACTCCTGGTATTAGCCACTGGGCCTGGCCAATAGCTGATTTTTTTTTTTTTTTTTTTAATAAATACCTTGAAAATAGATTGAATTTTTTGGTAAAGTATGATATTCAACTTTTATCTGATTTTCATTGGGAAGTCCTCTGCCTTGATCTTTATGAAGCTAGAAAATCAAAACACCAATCCTGGCTTTTCAGCTATTATATGGATAGTGTTCGGTTTGTTACACGTTGTTGATTGTGTGATTTATGGATTATTATTTCCTAGAAGTCAGTTGGGAACTTCATTTATTTACTCAACAAATATTTGTTATGATCCTGCTGTGAGGCATTGTATATATCAGGAATACTATAATAAGAAATAGAGGCCGAGAGTGGTGGCTGACGCCTGTAATCCCGGCACTTTGGGAGGCTGAGGCTGGTGGATCACCTGAGGCCAGGAGTTCGAGACCAACCTGGCTAACATGGTGAAGCCTCATTTCTACCAAAAATACAAAAAATTAGCTGGGCGTGGTGGTGGGTGCCTGTAGTCCCAGGCTGAGGCAGGGGAATCACTTGAACACAGGAGGTGGCCTCAGAGAAAAGGGGTTGGGTTAAAGACATCACGTGAAGCATAAGGCATAATGTCTTTAGCTTTTACTTCCAATGAGATGGGAAGCTATTAGAGGGCTTTGCGAAGAGAATGGGAGGGTCTTATTCATATTTTAAGAAGATCACACTTACTGAGAAAGATAATGGGGTTGGCTGTTCAGAGAAGCAGTGATTTTTGGTGGGACCAGAGAAATGTCAATGGGAGTGATGAAAAGCAGATGGATTTTAAAGGTGATGATGAAAAATTTGCTTATGTTGTGAGGCCTGAGGGAGGAATCAGAGATGTAGCCAGCGTTTTTGTCTGGACAACTGGAATTATGGAATTTATAGTGACAGTGATTGGGAGGAGCTAAGGTGAGGAGCAAATATCATAGATCCGTTGTGGACATGTTAAAGTAGATCCATTTGGAGAGATATTAAGTAAGCAGTTTTTTATATCATTCTAAGGGAGTCATCTGCTTAGAGTTTATAAAACCACAATACTGGATGAGTGGAAACAGAAGAGAGATTCTGGGGGTACTGTGACCTTTAAAGAATGTGGCGATAAGGAAGAAATGAGCAAAGGAGATTGAAAATGCCAAAATGAAAAAAATGGAGAAGCATGAAGTATCTTGGAAGCTGTATGAATATATGTCAAAAGAGTAGAAAGGCAAACGAGGTCTGTCATGTCATTAATAGTTGAAGTAGTATGAGAATTTAGAAAACGTCTTTTTGAATTAGCAGTGTCATTGGTGACCTTTGACAAAGGTAGGTACTGGTAAAGGCAGAAATCTTACAGAGATTTCAAGTGAATGGAAAGATAGAAATTGGAGTCGGCATAGAAAACATACAATAAATCACCCTTTTGGTGTATAATTCCTACATCAGATTTGATTTACAAAATGCATAGTCATATAACCATAACTATAACCAAGATAGAAATAGTTCCCAATTCTTTGCAGTCTGTTCCCTAGCAATCATATCTGTTCCTTAAAAGGAATTTTATTGTAAGTGAAAGAGCTTTTTACTCTTCTATGTTGATAAAATGAGAATTTTAGAAATACATACTTTTTTTTTTCTTTTTCTTTTCTTTTCTTTTTCTTTTTTTTTTTGAGAAAGAATCTCGCTCTGTTCCCAGTCTGGAGTGCAGTGGCGCGGTCTTGGCTTACTGCAACCTCCACTTCCTGGGTTCAAGCGATTCTCCTGCCTCAGCCTCCCAAGTAGCTGAGATTACAAGCACTCACCACCATGCCCAGCTAATACTTGTATTTTTAGTAGAGATGGGGTTTCACCATATTAGCCAGGCTGGTCTTGAACTCCTGACCTCATGATCTGCCTACCTCGGCCTCCCAAAGTTCTGGGATAACGGGCATAAGCCACTGCTCCCAGCAATTTTTTTTCTTTGTCTCACAGGCTGGTCTCGAACTCTTGGGCTCAAGCGATCTGCCTGCCTTGGCCTTCCAAAGTGCTGGGATTACACATGAGAGCCACTGCATGTGACTCAATTTCAGGTTTTTTTTGAGACAGAGTTTCGCTTTGTCTCCCAGGCTGGAATGCAGTGGTGCGATCTTGGCTCACTGTAACCTCTGCTTCCCAGGTTCAAGCAGTTATCGTGCCTCAGCATCCTGAGTAGCTGGGACTATAGGTGCATGCCACCACACCCTGCCGACTTTTTTGTATTTTAGTAGAAACTGGGTTTCACCATGTGTTGGCCAGGCTGGTATCTTAACTCATGATCTCAGGCAATCCACCTGCCTCGGCCTCAGGAAGTGCTAGGATTACAGGCATGGGCTACCACGCCCAGCCTCAATTTCAGTTTTTTAAAAAATAAAATTGCACCACGTTGTCAGTTTAAAATTTTATCTTTGGTAAAGATCGACTCTGACATACGGGAGTACGTGTATTGTTGAAGAAGAAAAGCCAGGGATTTTTTTTCCCTTTCTTAAAACAGTCTTGAATCCAGTCAGGTTTCTGAATTGAGGATTGATCTAGGACTCAAGCAACCTGCATGTTACAGACTAGATTCTTTTTTTTTTTTTTTTGAGACGGAGTCTCGCTCTGTCACCCAGGCTGGAGTGCAGTGGCGCGATCTCGGCTCACTGCAAGCTCCACCTCCCGGGTTCACGCCATTCTCCTGCCTCAGCCTGTCTGAGTAGCTGGGACTACAGGCGCCCGCCACCATGCCTGGCTAATTTTTTGTATTTTTAGTAGAGACGGGGTTTCACCATGTTAGCCAAGATGGTCTTGATCTCCTGACCTCGTGGTCCGTCCGCCTCAGCCTCCCATAGTGCTGGGATTACAAGGGTGAGCCACCGCGCCCGGCCGACTAGATTCTTTTTGACTCAAAGTTTTCAGGTGCATTTTCAAATTGTCTTCCCATGAAATGTCTGGTTTTGTGTTAAGATAGTTTCCTAATGAAACCATCAAGACACACCACATTTGCCCTTAATATGCAACATTTCATTAAGATGTCAAATTTTATTCCTCTTAAGTATGTACATTTAATGTATTTTTTCTTCTCTCTTTCCAAGTTGTCAGTGGAGCCATTTTCAATCAAATGGCTTAGAATTTACAAAAATATCCCTAAATACTAATATTTTTAACTCTTTCTGATAGAATATTACAGAACCAATTATTGATTGATGCCATTGGCTCAGTATAGGAGCTATTGCTACCTATTCTTTGGTAGTAGGGATGTTTGTGGTGTTCCCCAACCCGTATCAGTGATCTTTGGACAAGGCTAACCCAACAGTGTGGTAATAACCTATTTCCATTTTTTCCCTTAATTACCAGAATTGTATTTAAAAATTATGTTGGAGTTTCCCCATGTGGTGCATACCTTGTGTAGCTCCAGTGGTGAGCAAATGAGCATACTGGTTTACCATTTAATCCTTTTATATTTTAAGTGAGTGGTGCATGCAGTTGGTAAACTGGTGCTAGACTAACCAAGACAGAATGTTTGTGGTGAAGTACTTGCAAATAACGTTAGAAATAATCGATTTCAGTTTAGAAATAAAACACAAGCTGCAAAAATTTTGCTAGTTGATTTATTTTTAAGCACAAAATCAAGAATTCCAACTACGTTACGAACATTTTCGAGGCAAGGACTACTTCCTCAGATGTGAATGAGAGTCCCATTTCTGCCTGAGCAGCATTCTTTGTAACTAAAAGCCCTATCGGCTGAAATATTTTGAAATATTTTTCTTCAGAAAGGTAGAGAATTTATATCAGTTTTTTTATGTACATAGTTAAGTTTGAGGCAGATGTCTGTCATCAATTGGTAGTTCATTTAACTAGTATTTACTGGAGATAGAATGGAAAAAACTGCTCCTTTGGTTCTCTTAATTTTTGTTTTGAGACGGAGTCTTACTCTGTGATCCATGCTGGAGTGCAGTTGTGGGATCTTGACTCGTTATGAACTCCGCCTCTTAGGTTCAAGCGATTCTGTCCCTCAGCGCCCCCTCCCACCCCCACCCCCCGCCCCGTACCTGGGATTATAGGAGTGTGCCACCACACCTGGCTAATTGTTTGTATTTTTAGTAGATGCTGGGTTTCACCATGTTGGTCAGGCCGGTCTCCATCTTCTGGCCTCAAATGAACTGCCTCCCAAAGTGCTGGGATTACAGGTGTGAGCCACCCAGTCTGGCAAAACAGAGTATTTCAATCTGTTCACATTTTTAAGATGAGAATCAGCTGTGGTCCATTAAGTGGTCCATGTCCCAAATTATTATTAATAGACTAACTTCTACTCTGGTGTAGTGTTGACATGTATTATTAGACAGGTTTTTTGAGACCCAGGAAATGTCACTGTTTGCAGCTAATGTCTTATGGTTAGAATTTCCATTTAAGAAGCTTCCCTTTGAAAACCTCTTCTTAGTACATGTCTTGTAATGCTTTTACTTTGGAGATTGGGGTAGACATTCTTTGTCTTTTTTTAAATTTTTATTTATTTATTTTTTTGGTGATGGGGGAGACAAAAGTTTTTGCTCTGTCGCCCAGGCTGGAGTGCAATGGCTGTCTGCAACCCCCGCTTCTTTCCTGGGTTCAAGCAACTTTCGTGCCTCAGCCTCCTGCGTAGCTGGGATTACAGCTGTGCCACTGCATCCAGCTGGTGTGTTTTGTCATTTTTTTTTTCTTTCTCTTTCTTTCATTTTTTTTTTTTTAAGACAGAGTCTTGCTCTGTCACTGAGGCTGGAGTACGGTGGAATGATCTCAGCTCACTGCAACCTCTGACTTCCAGATTCAAGCAATTCTTCTGCCTCAGCCCTCTTGAGTAGCTGGAATTACAGGCGTGTGCCACCACGCCCAGCTAATTTTTGTATTTTTCATATAGATGGGGTTTCCCCCATGTTGGTCAGGCTGGTCTCGAACTCCTGACCTCATGATCCGCCTGCCTCCACCTCCCAAAATGTTGGGATTACAGGTATGAGCCTGCATGACTGAGTGGTGTATTTTGTCTTAATCTGTTCAGGTAATTAATGTCTCTAGAGTGTTTTAATTTCTTAATCTGACTAGAGTTTATACCAACACCATCACGTTTGATTATGGGTGCAGTTGCAATTCTCCTAGAGTTTAGTCCTTGTTCCCCTGGTAAAAGATTTTAAACAGCCTAGCCTTAATCAGTAAGTAATCAGCAGCTATTGTTGCCTCATTTATTATATAGCTTTCTTGTTTTTTTTGAGACAGTCTTGCTCTGCCCAGGCTGGAGTGCAGTGGCACGATCTTGCTCACAGCAAGCTCCGCCTCCCGGGTTCACGCCATTCTCCTGCCTCAGCCTCCGGAGTAGCTGGGACTACAGGCGCCTGCCACTACGCCTGGCTAATTTTTTGTATTTTTAGTAGAGACTGGGTTTCACCGCGTTAGCCAGGATGGTCTCGATCTCCTGACCTTGTGATCCGCCCGCCTCGGCCTCCCAAAGTGCTGGGATTACAGGCATGAGCCACCGCGCCCGGCTGTGTAGCTTTCTCATAGTGAGAATTTCTGCTTAATTTTTAGCTGGTTCTTGAAGTAGTCATACTGAGCTTCTTAATATATATCCCTTTTAACTTAAAGGTTGTCACACTATGTATGTTTTTTTTTCTATTTTCACGCTTACCCTCCTCAGCATTTTTGGAGGCAAGGACTACTTCTTCAGATGTGAATGAGAGTCCATTTCTGCCTGAGCAGCATTCTTTGTAACTAAAACCCTTAACCGGCTGAGACTGTTACATAGATTGAAAACAAAACTGTATTACTTGCTTTATTTTGGCTATGGTCAGATGTAATAGTAGGTTTTAAAAAGAAATTCCAGTGATAGTACGCAACTAGCTAGCTAGCTAGCTCATTGGTTTCTATACAGATGCCAGTGAAGGTTAGTGGCTTAGGAGGTAAGATTAGATATTTATTTCCATCGGACTGGGGCTTAAGCTCAGTTTAATGCTCGTGGATATGGATAACTTATTTTGATTTACCTCCAGAAATTGTCGTTAAGCAATTGGTGTTTGTGCAAGTGTTACCATCTCTCACAAAGGATATCAGTTTCTGAACACTGATATTTTATAGTTTCTGTATCATTATATTTTGAAAGATTTTGGTCAAAAAGACTAAAAGCTTTATGTCAAAATGGGAAAGTAGTGATAATAAAAAGTTACTCAGTATCTTTTTCTTTGCACTAATTCCCATGAATGGATTAAACTAAGAGATTAACCATACTTAGGGGAAATACCAACTTTTTTTGTTTTGTTTTCTTTTCTTTTTTTTTTTTTTTTTTTTTCCCCCGAGACAGTGTTACTCTGTTCCGCATTTTCCGAGTGCAGTGGTGCAGTCATGGTTCTCTTACCTCCTGGGCTCAACCTGTCTTCCCACCTCAGCTTTCCTTGCTCTTTATTAATTTAGGAAAATGTTCCTGTCCATAGCCACTCCTGGGACAAGATTAAACATTACTTTGTTGAAATAGCGTGGAAACACTTTAAGTTAATAGAGGAGAGAATTAGCAATGAGATCTTGTAAATGTTTTCACTACAGGAAGATTGGAGATATTACAACTCAGAATAACTTGCCACCATTGTATATATATAAGAGGGAGAATCATGACAAAGATGATTAATAATACTTTTAAAGTTCTTGACTATCACATTTGTTTTTTAAGAAATCTTTGGAGTTAGGCAGAGTAGTTGGTAGGTGTATTTTTACAGAGTACCTGGGCCTTTGCGTTAAGTTAGTTGCGTTTTTAAAAAGCTTGTAGAATTGAAGACCTTTTCATATGTTGCCATAGGTTCTTACATGGAAATGACAGTGTGGAATGTAGAAAGTTTAGAACTGATGTCCATGTAAGAAGTATTTTGTTCTGTTTTGAATTTTCTCTTTACAAATGTAAGTGTACCAAGCCACTGCTTTTGTGTATCTTTATCAGTCACTGGGATATACTAAGTTTATTATTATAAGACATTTGAAATTAAGATTTCTAATAGAAACAGCAATTAGTTGAGCAACTAGTGTTTATTGAGTGCTAAGTGTGTACTGGCCAGTGAATTTAGACACAGGTGAGTAGTGAACAAGATAGACAGTGGTCTCTGCCCTTTTGGAATTAAGCGTAAATTTAGTTAGAAATGATACTACCTGTTTTTATGTGAGATATTTTAAATCAGTAGTATTTATACCCAGCCAACACATTTTGCTAGGATTCCCTCAGTTACAGGAAATTGTCCTGATTTCATATATCTGAAATTTTATATGGTTCAACCTTATATCACTAGTTGTAATAATTTGTGTGCTTCTGTGGGTGAAAAGAATCAGAGATTTCGCTAATGCCATATACCACTGTTTATATACCCTTTTAATTGGAACCTTTTAAAGAGTATTTGACCTTATGTGAATTGTTTATTGTAATGTACATGTGAAAATAATAAGATCCAAACAAAGGCTATTCATTATAATAAATGCCCTGTTAATACTGCCACTAGTACAGAGGAATCATTTATATCCAGTGCCAAAGGCCAGCCAACCATATAATTTGATATATGTATTTTCCTAAGGAAAAGTTGCTGCCAGTATTACAACTATTTTATGTGCCTAGGTAAAGAAATAATGGGATAAGATTTCTAAACCCCACTATGGAGGTTTTTGCTGGCCTTCTTAATGAAATTTAATGAAAGGAAATGACTAGAGACAATATTTATTATTTATCATAAGGTCTGTTGAATTGTGCTGAGTTAATGTTAGGTTTGAACGAATTCCATTTTCCTTTTATCCAATAGGATGTACAGTTACCCAGCACGTGTACCTCCTCCTCCTCCTATTGCTCGGGCTGTAGTGCCCTCGAAACGTCAGCGTGTATCAGGAAACACCTCACGAAGGGGCAAAAGTGGCTTCAATTCTAAGAGTGGACAGCGGGGATCTTCCAAGTCTGGAAAGTGTATGTATTATTTCATTTTGTGATTTTTGGTATCTCTCGTGTTTTGAAATAGGGAAGCTAATGCAGTTAGAATATTTTTGTGCCACGTGACTGTGTATTCAAAATAATGGAAGAGGCTGGGTGTGTGGTGGCTCATGCCTGTAATACCAGCACTTTGGGAGGCCCAGCTGGTGGATCACCTGAGGTCAGGAGTTCAAGACCAGCCTGTCCAACATGGAGGAGGAACCCCATCTTTACTGAAAATACAAAAAATCAGCCGGGGATGGTGGTGCATGCATGTAATCCCAGCTAATTGGGAGGCTGAGGCAGGAGAATCGCTTTTACCCAGGAGGCGGAGGTTGCAGTGAGCCGAGATCGTTCCATTGCACTCCAGCCTGGATGACAAGCAAAACCCCATCTCAAGAAAAAAAATAAAATCCAAAATAATAGAGGAGACAAGATTGTGATTGAGTGGCCAATTCTAGACTGCAACAGCTAGGTAATTTGAAAAATGTCATTTGACTTTATGTAGTTGATGTGTGTGTTTCTGAGATTTTTTGTATGTTATTTAAAAACTAAAATTCAGATAGTGTTCAGTATGTTGATTTTTTAACTTTTCTATATTGAACTCCTCCTGTAACTGGAAATATGGAAGGCAGTAAAACATTACAGAAGGCCTGATGCAGTGGTGCGTGCCTGTAGCCCCAGATGCTTAGGGGGAGGCTAAGACCCTGGGGATCTAGGCTGTAGTGGGAGGATTTCATGAGGCCAGGAGTTTAAGTTCACTGTGATTGTACGTGTGAATAGTCACTGCCCTCAGGCCTGGTCAACGTATCGACAGCCTAGATCTAAAAGACATTAAAAACAATAAAACCATTACAGAAAGTGCTTTATAATAGAACCAAGGGCCTTTATTACCGAGAAATCTGTACTGGCTCTGTTTCTCCCTGGGTATCTCCTGTGAGCTCCTGATGTAGTCTAGTGCCAGTGTATTTGCTAACTCATGTCTTCTGTACATTTGATTTTAATCCAGTATTTTGTTTATATTAAAGTGAAAGGAGATGACCTTCAGGCCATTAAGAAGGAGCTGACCCAGATAAAACAAAAAGTGGATTCTCTCCTGGAAAACCTGGAAAAGATTGAAAAGGAACAGAGCAAACAAGCAGGTAAATGGGTTTTCTGCTTGCCCTGGGTATACAGTTGGGTTAGTTACATAAGGCACTTGAAAGTACATGTTGGAATAGTGGAATATAAAGCAATGTAATATGAAACTTGGGGAGTGTGAATTGGGAAGGGCGTTTGTGTGGGAGGATTTAGATTTGTGCTGCAGTTCGTGATCCTTCGTGGGGATTGTCTACATCCTGTTGATGTTACTGCCACTAGACAGACTTGTCCTTCTCATCCCCAGTAGAGATGAAGAATGATAAGTCAGAAGAGGAGCAGAGCAGCAGCTCCGTGAAGAAAGATGAGACTAATGTGAAGATGGAGTCTGAGGGGGGTGCAGATGACTCTGCTGAGGAGGGGGACCTACTGGATGATGATGATAATGAAGATCGGGGGGATGACCAGGTGAAAACCACGGGAAAGGAAAGAAAAAGGTGGTGGAGGGGGGCTCAGGGACAAATGGAGTGCCTCTAACTCCATACTGTTTGTGTCTGTTTCTCACAGCTGGAGTTGATCAAGGATGATGAAAAAGAGGCTGAGGAAGGAGAGGATGACAGAGACAGCGCCAATGGCGAGGATGACTCTTAAGCACATAGTGGGGTTTAGAAATCTTATCCCATTATTTCTTTACCTAGGCGCTTGTCTAAGATCAAATTTTTCACCAGATCCTCTCCCCTAGTATCTTCAGCACATGCTCACTGTTCTCCCCATCCTTGTCCTTCCCATGTTCATTAATTCATATTGCCCCGCGCCTAGTTCCATTTTCACTTCCTTTGACGCTCCTAGTAGTTTTGTTAAGTCTTACCCTGTAATTTTTGCTTTTAATTTTGATACCTCTTTATGACTTAACAATAAAAAGGATGTATGGTTTTTATCAACTGTCTCCAAAATAATCTCTTGTTATGCAGGGAGTACAGTTCTTTTCATTCATACATAAGTTCAGTAGTTGCTTCCCTAACTGCAAAGGCAATCTCATAGTTGAGTAGCTCTTGAGAGCAGCTTTGAGTTAGAAGTATGTGTGTTACACCCCCACATTAGTGTGCTGTGTGGGGCAGTTCAACACAAATGTAACAATGTATTTTTGTGAATGAGAGTTGGCATGTCAAATGCATCCTCTAGAAAAATAATTAGTGTTATAGTCTTAAGATTTGTTTTCTAAAGTTGATACTGTGGGTTATTTTTGTGAACAGCCTGATGTTTGGGACCTTTTTTCCTCAAAATAAACAAGTCCTTATTAAACCAGGAATTTGGAGAAAAAAAAAACCCTGGTTTTTTATTTTTTGTATTTTATTATTGTTTACTTCAAACTTTGTTTTACAGCGTCCTCCACAAAACCTCTAGAATGCACTAGACTTATTTTTCTTGGAGTCATAATCATGATGCATACCAACACAACACTACTCATTATATTTCATTGAGATGCATGTTGCATTGAGGGGTCAACTTGACATAGAGTGGAGACTGTTTTTCAAAATGGCTTTTACATCCTAATGAAAGTTTGGGAAGTATATCCTCTCTGCCTTTTCATCAGTGCTTTGTGGTCCAGCTGGCACCCTTTTTGAGGTTTTTGTTGTGTGCTAAATGGTTTTGTCCTTAAATAGGAGAGGCTCAAAAACATGAAGATTTCAGGAAAATTGCAACAGCTGGATAATGGAACCCCCCTGCTTCTATTTTTTTTGTTCTTTTAATTACTATTTATAGCTCCAGTTACCTTCTGAATTCTAAAGTGTATACCTCCATGTTCCTGAAAACACAAAACTCTTACTTCCTGATATTCCATAGACTGCCCTCCCAGATGATTGAGAACATAGAGAAAGTTACACATTTATTTTACTCTAAATGATCTTTTACCCCATTAGCTAATCTTTGTGTTTTCCTCAACTTTATTAATTACAGTGACTGCATTTTTAGCATCCAGCCTTCTTAAGATGAATATATTAAACAGCTACCAGTGTTGGCGATAGCTCATCCTTGAAAGGCTTAGTTCATTTGTGTTTTATACTTCAGTTTTTCCAGCACAGCAGAAAATGGCGTTTATAATTTGTGCACACAAACCTTGGATTCCCCTGTAAAGTTGCTATTGTTTCATAGCATGCAGCAGTGGCCTTTTTTCATCCTACTCATTACGGGCAAAACTCATGTCTTATTTATGAGGATTTTATAGATCATTTTCTGTAACAGGTGACAAAAGCAGAAAAGAATGAAGAGGCTGAACTATGAACTACCCTTGGAGCCCATATACATGATATAGGCAATTTCTTTTGTATGTTAATTCGGTCAAAAACATTACCCACTTGATGTTTTCTAATCTGATGTGAGCTCATGTTACACAGACTTTTAGTAAGTAACCCATGACTAGAAAATAAACTGGATGCTTAGGAGAGAGTGTCAGATGTATAAGATGCTAATAAAACCTGCTTAATATTATGTTGTTAGCTGTAAGTTTTTGGGAAATACTGGACAAATTAGTCCACAATCAAGTGTCTACTTTTCTCTTCACTGTAGGGCCTCTTTCCCCGCACAGAGCAGTCTATTTAGCTGTCAGTACCACAATCTGCAGATGCTCAAGTCCCTTACATAAAATGGCATAGTATTTATATTTAACCTATGCATATTCTCCTGTATACTTTAAATCATCTCTACATTAAAATACCTGATAAAATGTAAATGGTATGTAAATAGTTGTAACTACTTTTTTATTTGTATTTTTGTTAACCTTTTTTTAGTTTTTTTTTCTTTGCTAGTATTTTCGATCTATAGTTGGCTGAATCTGCATGTGCAGAACCCATGAACATGGAGGGCCAACTATACATTTAATCTAGGAAAGCAGGTATTGAATGAAGCTGTGCAGAGCACTTTTTAATATTAGGTTGGTGCAAAAGTAATTGTGGCTTTTGCCATTTTAATTAGCTGCAATTACTTTTGCAAATAGCTGTAGAGCATGATCACACATTGAAAATCTATACACACATATGGTAGGGTTATTGTTGGAATACTGACATGTCTAGTTTGTATTGATGGGGAAGTCATTTCACGCTCTTGGTTTTAGGCTACGCTACTGTGGCTTAAATTTCCTCATGTGTTGAAGACAGCAGTTACTCTAGTTTTTCTATAGTCACAGGTGTACTCATTTAATACCTTGACATTTAGGTTCCTAGACCAAAACTGTAGCAAAGCAAAGAGACCAGGATTGAAATACCATATGGTAAAAGCCTTTTTGAAATCTGATCTAATGCAGATTAAGTACAGGCTTTTTGGGAAAGGGGCTAGTGTTTTTAAAGGCCATTTATCAGATGATATGTTTATAGTCAGTGTGACATTACTTAACCCTGGGCCCTGCAAAGTAAGAATTGAGTTGGCTCAATAGAAATTCAGAATAGTAGGCATGGCAGTGCAGGTAAAGGGGTTAGATCTGACGGTAATAATTGAGGGATTTCTGATTTAATAATTGAGGGATTTCAGATTGGTAGTCTGATTACACTGCACTAGTGGAAGTAAGATTTAAAAGTAAAAGCATTTTAATTTGGGATAAAATTCAAAACACAAGTTTCTCAATATGCCATGAAATCTAAGAAAATGTCCTGCAATCATTCAAGAATGCAGTTTTCATTCAGGGTTAGAAAGCAGGAGAGGAGGTAGATAAATTAAAAATCCTTAGTAACATTTTTTTTCTGATGCTGCATAATGTATAATTGGGAAACTTTGGAGCCCTCTGCCTAGGGTACTTAATTTGCTGCTGTCTCAGTGGGATGAGCTAACTGAAAGCTGTCAGGTGGGAATGGATGCTAAATTTGGGATTCTCAAAAAGAGGGCTCCTCTTATATTTCACTTCTGATGTTAATATTATCCCAACATGCAAAGATTGTGTGATTAGTACCTATTACATGGTTTAAAGCCTCTTTTTCAGAGGGAACCAGGTGTAATAGAAAAGGAAAATAATGTAAATGGGAACAAAAAGGTGGTAAATTGGAAGGAAATGAACGGGTGTCAAATTAGGATTGGGAGGAATGTAATAGCACAATAGACGTAACCATCATTTAAGCCATTAAGATAACCATTAAGATAACTGTGAAGCGTCAACATACGAATCTGCTATAACTTGGCAGTATGTTTTATTCAAGCGTTAGGGGAAGCAAAACCCAGTGTATAATATAGAAAGTACAGAAGTAGAACAGATGATACACTATATACAAGTACTAGTGTTTTGAGATAACCTTGATGAAACAATGCTTTTGGAAGTAGTCGCAGGATAGAGAAACCGTGTGTATCTAATGAGATCAGCTCAGGAACATATGCCTGGCCTGTCAGCATTGACTGACCAATTTTATTGCAGGGGAAAGCCAGAAAACATACTTATTCCTACTGACAGTTGGCCTTTTTATTTATTAGGAGAATTCAGCTACACTGATGTCAAATGGAGTTTCAATTTCTGGACCTAGTTCACATCACATGACCAAGAAAATGCATTTCATAGGAATTTAGAAGCATCCAAGGAAAAGAACCCTGACCAGAAAACCAGTCGACAGTAGTAAACATATGATGTAGAAATGATTGACCAGTAAATGAGTTACATATAATGTATGGATTATGGTCTGAGTACCTCATTCACACTGAGAAGGAGCACTCTGTTGGAGAATTCTAGTGTTTGGAGAGAACTTGGTATAAAGTAAAAATGTAGCCAGTTAAACTGCAGAGTAAAAGAACGTAGACATACCTGACCAGACAAAAGCTTTCCAAATGTTAGGAGACAGGAAGTAAAGTAGAAAACTGCAGAATGTGTGTTTGCATTAGTAACTTTTCAAGTTAAATCTCAATTTTGAAAAGCAGGGCTTCTTTAGAGTATTGGAGTTAAGGCCCTTTGTCAGTAGAACTACAAAGCATAGTAAGAGGAAGGGGAGAACAGTGTAAGGGGGTGAATGTAAATGACAAAGGGATTAGTAGGAAGGAGTTGGAACCCAAGATAAATGCAGATAGGAAGAGGAAAGCATGTTTGGATTGTTTTTTCAAGTGGCACTCAGAAATAAAAGTTTGGAGAAACATGGCCCTGAAGCTCTGACAAATTTGCCTTTGCAAAAAATAACTCTTACAAGACTTTCAGAAGTCTAGGAAAATTGTGACTTTTGGATTATTACATTACCAAATTTTTGGAGTTGTTGAATAGGTTTCAACTTTGAATGTGCATTAAAATTTCCTGGGAGCAGGGGGATGGGCTTTTAAATTCTGATGTCCATGTGTGTACTCCAGGCCTACTAAATCTATGGGGTTGGGACTCATCGATGTTTTTTAAGTTGCCATAATTCCAATTTTTGGCACAAATTGTGAACCACTGCACCAAAGGCAAAACAAAACAAAAAACCCTGTGTGATAAAGAGGGATGAGGATTAGGAAAGGACATAGGGCTTTCAAGAAACGGTGGCTGGCTGATAAGTTTAGTAAAAGGATGACTATGTCAGAATTAAATGCAGTAAGAAGTGTGACTGGTATGTTTTCATCAAAGAACTGAAGGCAGCTGAAAGGGCCAATGTGTACCTTCATTAAAGTCTAGGCCCCAGAGTAAAGAAGGCACCCAAAGAGTCATCTGGTGGTTAGGGAGGGGAAAAAATTCCTTGTTCTTTATCAACGCATGTTAAAGTAAGCTGTTAAAGCTATAGTACTGTCAGTAAAACTTCGTGGTGATGGAAATGTTTTATGATGCATTGACCAATATAACAATTAGTGATGTTACTGAACCTTGAGATGTGGCTAGTGTGAAGAGTTAGATTTAAATTTTTACTTAGAGACACGTGACGTGAGACTACTTTATTGGATAGTTAAGTGCTATAGAATATTGAGAAGTTTCCAGACAAGTACTGCTGGTGGTTGCTAACTCAAACGTACGTGAACAAATGTGACTCCAAGATTTTGTGTGTCCTGAGTTCATTGATATTTTCTTTCCTAGACCTTAGGCTTTAATATGGAAGATTTCCCTAGTGAGGGCATCTTCAATGGCACGATATTGCAGGCTTAATCCATGTTGCTCACACCTTCATATAGCAGTGCCTCTTACAGAATAAACTATTGTTAAATAGGAACCCATCTTGTCAATTGCTTCATGCCCAGGGAAGAGAGTATATTTTACAGGCTTTGTATGTGTGCAGCCTGTTAGGCCAGCATTTAATTGACATAGACTGTTGTTTCTCAAACAACAGTTCTATTACGTACATATGCAAGTAATTTCTATGCTTCAAGGAGCTTCAGAGAGATTGCCTTGTTCAAAGCCCTGTGGTTATTCAAATGGTAGAGCCAAAAATTTGATCTGTGTTCTGACTTAACTCCATGGGCTTTGGACTTTGGCAGAGGAAATGGTGTCTTTGAACTGTAGTCTGTAGTCCTAGAAATTGAATAAACTATTTCCTAAATAGAGGTAAGAGACTAGGATCCTAGCAACTTCTCTCTCTAAGTTAACAAGAGGGGAAAAATAGCCCCATACCATTTTTCTCTTCATTCTATTAATGACGGCTAGAGTCATTCATAGATTGAATAGTTTCAAGAGCATATTGAGAAGTGTCTGGCTAACAGCTGAAAGTCTGCCATTTCAAGCAACTTTGTTAGGCTTTAGAGGTGAAGCAGGAATATAGAGAAAATACAGCTTCTCCCACCCACAACGTGTATTTTAAACCATTTCTTCTGGCCCAGAAGACAAACTTTTCCAAATACCTTGGAAAAACCGAGTTTCTACTCTTGGAGACAAGAGTCTCACTCCAGCACCCAGGCTGGAGTGCAATGGCGCAATCTCAACTCACTGCAACCCCTGCTCTCAGGTTCAAGTGGTTCTGCCTCAGCCTCCTGAGTAGCACTCAACACCATGCCTGGCTAATTTTTTTGTGTTTTTTGTAGAGATAGGGTTTCGCGTGTTGGTCAGGCTGGTTTCGATCTCTACCCACCTCAGCCTCCCAAAGTGCTGGTATTAACAGGTGTGAGCCACTGCGTCTAGCCGAGTTTCTACTCTTGATGCCTGCCATGGACTATTACAAGCACCTGGCAGTGACATTGCACGAGTTCTAAAAAAAGACTTGGTCTTTCCCACAGGGACATTAATGTGAAAGAGGTCCAGTGACAAAGATTCAGTCACTTTTGCAGACCCTCAGAAACCACAATAATGAAGTTGCAGTGAATTTGGGACATAGCCTTCCCTCCCCAAAATTCTCGATCCAAGAATCCACCTGTCAAATTCAATGACTCAGACTCCATTTCTAGTGTGGTCGGTAACAACTTTACTAGTTTCCATCCAGGCTTAACCTTTCTATGGACCATAATGTCTTGGTGTCTGTTGCATTTATTGTCCCTCCCTGTTTTAAGGATACTTAAGTTTTTAAAGAGGCATAAATACTTAAAAGTCCCCGTTGGCCCTCCTGGGGGAAATTACCTCAAACCACAGGGTAGTCTGCTAAATAACCAGCTAGAGCCAACTGCCAGCCCAACTTTGCCCAGATCTATAATATTATTCTCGTTACTTTAGTTTCCTCATCCCCCAAATTTAGCTCTCCCCCAGAACTTTATATCCACTCTCCATAAAAGCTTCCGTAGCACCAGCTTGGTCAGTCCCAAGATCCCAGGTGCCACTGGGGTCTAGTTGACAAAATTGTTGGTATAGTTTGGCTGTTTCTCCACCCAAATCTCATCTGTAATTGTAATCCTCATAATCCCCATCCTCATGTTGAGGGAGGGACTCGGTGGGAGGTGACTGGATCATGAGGGCAGTTTCCCCCATGCTGTTCTTGTGAGAGTTCTCGTGAGATCTGATGGCTTTATGAGGGGCTCTTCCCCCTTCGCGTCATACACAAACCCTGTCTCGCCTGCTGCCACGTAAAACGTGCCTGCTTCACTTTCCGCCATGATTTTAAATTTCCTGAGGCCTCCCCAGCCATGCAGAACTGTCAAACAAGATCCTTTATAAATTACCCAGTCTTGGGGAAGTTTTATACAGCAGTATGAAAGCAGCCTAAACAGTTGTATTCATACATGTTGGAAATGCTGTGACCTGCCCTGCCATTGCCCCCATCCTGGACTGACCCTCAGTATTTTTCCTTTTAGTGGTGACGCAGCTCTTTGCCTTGAGCAGCAGTAGTAGCCCTTGGTAGAATCTAGTTCCCCAGGGGAAATCAAAGCAGCTTTATCTTCTCACTGTTAGCCAACCACTTCTGGAGACAGCCTTAGTGTTTGCTCTTTTATCCCCTCTCACCTGGGAATACAATTGCCCCTGCAACATAATGGCTCTACTGTTCCCTCACTAACTCCCCCAGCATGGGGATCAGGAATATGGCAGTACTCCTCAGTGAAGTATATGCTGCCTCGTTTTAAGCACTCATCTGAATGTGTAAGGACATCTTTCCTCAAGAGCTTCTCACTTCCTGAGGAGTCTGCAGTCTTCATTCAAATGTCTTGATGGCTCATTTTCCAGAAATCTCTGTAGGTCTTGAGAAGCATTGTCCTAGCTTTGGTTTATCTGAATAGTCCTATTTAAATTTTTCCCACACAGAGAGTAGCCTCTTGCTTGCCCTTCTGTTTGTACACTTGTCTATTTTCTCTTTCTTTAAATGCCTTTTGGGTGTTAATAGTTCATTGGTGGTTCCATAGCCTTGTCCCCCTTTCTTTTGCAACTTGAAGGCAATTCTCAATTCTCTTCTTGAGCACATTCATACTTACAAGCTTCTGAATATCCCACCCACAATTAAGGTACAATCTGGTCACATAACTTTTTCCCTAGGAAGAAATGTGCTACTCAAGACTAATAGCCAAGGTTAAGAACATGCATACTCCTGTATCTGATGTAAATGCATTAGTCTATTTGTTCTGTTTAGAAATAAAGATGGAACATCATATTTTATAGCTACCGTTAGTGCCCATGTGCCTTCTAAACATCTTTTGAATAGTTTTACTTCTCTCCATCTTGACAGCTACCATGCCAATCCAAGCTTCCATCACCTTGCTCCTGGCTTACTGCAGTATCCTCCTGTCTACCCTTCATCCACTTTTATCTCTTTCCAATCACTTGTTCATACAACAGCCATATTGGGTTTTTTTCAAAACACACATATAATCAGGGCACTTCTCAACTTAAAACCATTTCTGGCATTACTTGCCCTTAGGATAATGACAAAACTTTTTAACACAGTCCACAAGGCCAGAGATAGCCTGACCCTTGCTGATCTGTCCAGCCTCTACTATATGTCCCCTTACTGTCTCTGTTCCAACCACATTGGACTTTGTTGCTCTTACTACTCATGCTCCCCACCTATTTGGTTCCCTAGTTAACTTCTCTTCATCCTTCAGATTTCAACTTGTGTCACTTCCTCCAGAAAGCCTACCCTTTCTTTCTTAACCAGACAGATAGGCTGTCAAGATCAGGAATCTCTTCTTCGTAGCACTACAATCATACTCATTGATTTGTATGATTATTAATGTGGGGTTTTTTTAAATTAGAATGAAACTCAGAGCAGGGACCACATCTATTACTTGTGATTAATATAGTCCTAGTGGTTAGCACAGTGTCTAGACAAATATATGTTGAATCAATAAATAGAAAAGGGAGAGGAAAAGGGAGGATTGACCCTCTGTGAGGCAGTCTTGCAAACAGCAGAAATGCAAAGCAAAGCTGAAGAACTAACTTCAACACACACCTAGAGGAGCGTTGTAATGTCTTTTGCCTGTCTCAAATGGGTGCATTCTTATGGGTAAGTTTTACTACTACAGCTTTCACTATAATAGTTCACATTCCTCTCCTAATGTCAGTCTCCAACAAATCCCTCAGTAATTCATAATCAGTAATCTCATGCCAAGGATGAGAGAGGGCATTATCCAAAAAGTTGGGTGTGTCCATTTTTTTTTGAGACAGAGTCTTGCTGTGTTGCCCAGGCTGGAGTCCAGTGGCATGGTCTTGGCTCACTGCAACCTCCGCCTCCCAGGTTCAAGCAATTCTGCCTCAGCCTCCTGAGTAGCTGGGATTACAGCCACCTCGCCTGGCTTTTTTTTTTTTTTTTTTTTTTTTGTATTTTTAGTAGAGACGGGGTTTCACCATGTTGGTCAGGCTGGTCTCGAACTTATGACCTTGTGATCCGCCGCCCGCCTTGGCCTTCCAAAGTGCTGGGATTACAGGCGTGAGCCACCGTGCCTGGCTGTTCATCTGTTTTTCAATACCTTTAAGTTCAGTTTCCCTTACAAAGCCCACTTTTTTCTTAGTGGGAATCTCTTGTACCACTTAACACCTGCATTCCTTTATTTTTAAAGTTAAAATATTTATATACTATAAAATGGATACATCTTAAGCATACAGCTCAATGAAGATTTACAAAGTAAACATGCCTGTTTAAACACCACTCTGATCAGGATGTGGAACATAACCAGCACTCTAGAAATCTCTCTGCCATCATTACCACCACTGGTTATCCTAGCCACTCTTCTGACTTGTATCACCATAGATAGGTTTTACTTGTTTTGAAGCCATATATAAATGGAATCATGGAAGTTTGGGCTTCCCTGAGAGCAGATCTTCAGAGAAAAAACCTTGAGTGCAGTAGTTTATTTGGGGTTTGGCTCCAGGATGCAGGAGTGGGAAACATGGAAGAGAGAGACAGAAGAAAAACCAATAGAAAGGTATTATGGAGATTGGATATATAATGCTTCCCAGAATTGACCGAACAGGAGGCTGAAATACTTATCCGCTGGCTCCTGTTTCCAATTGATTGAGGGATGTCCCCAATGAAGTTAACTTCACTGCAATTCTGAGCTGTAATTGACCTTAATAAGCTCCAACAGCACTGAAGGACATTTGGATTATTTTCAGTTTGGGATAATACTACTACGAACATTCCTGTACATGTCTTTTGAGAATACGCATGTGTACATTTGTGATGGGTATGTAATGGGGTGGAATTGCTGGTTCATAGAATATGCGCATATTCACCTTTAATAGAGGCTGCCAACCATTTTTCTAAAGTGATTATACTAATTTATATTCTCACTATCTGTAAATGAACATTTCTGTTGTTCCACATCCTTGCTGGCAGTTGTTATTGATTGATTCCCCTTTTAATTTTAGGCTTTTTAATGCGTGTGTAGTGATATCTCACTTGCTGTTTGTTTGCTTTTTGGTAAATTTTTCATTGAAGTATAGTTTACATACAGAAAATCACACAAACTGTGTACAGGTGTGACTTTTCACACAGTGAATACATGCAAAAACTAGTATGAAATTAAGAGTTGGAACATCACCAGTACTCCAGAAGCCCCATGCATGTTCTCTTCCCGTTACTATACCACTATCCCAAGGATGGTCTATTAATTCAACAGCATAGATTTATTTTGCCTGTTTTTCAACTTCAAATAAATGAAATAATATATCATGTACTCGTGTCTGGCTTCTTTGACTCAACAATATGTCTATACAACTCATCTATATTGTTGCATGTTGTAGTTCGTTCATTCATACTGTTGTATACAGTATTGAATTGTATAAATATACTCTACTCATTCTGTTACTATGCATTTGGGCTGTTTCCAGTTTTGGCTATTATGAATAAAGCTGCTATGAACATTCTAGAATTGTCTTGTTGAACATATGTATTTCTGCTGGGTATAAAGCTTAAAAAGGAAATTACTGGAAAATAGAGTATTGCCTCGTGTTACCTACCTGCTATTTTCACTGTAATTTCATCCATTCTGGTTGATGTGTAATAGTGTCATATTAACATTTTTTCTTTGCTTTTATAAAATAAATGTTTTTATGTTGGAATAATGTTATCTTTACAGAAAAGTTACAAAGACAGTACAGAGTTCCTTATATACCCTTCATCCAGTTTCCCCTTATGTTAATATCTTAATGTTAACATGGTACCTTTGTCAAAACTAAGAAACCAACACTGACTGGCACATTACTATTAACTGAACTCCAGATCTTATTCAGATTTCACCAGTTCGTGTGTGTGTGTGTGTGTGTGTAAGTGTGTAGTTGTGCACTTTAACCACCACCATAATATATAAAATTGATTCATTGCCACAAAGGAACCCTTGTACTACCCACTTGTCACACCTTATCACCCATCCTTTCACCACCTTCCCTAACCCCTGGAAACCACTAATCTTCACTGTAATTTTGTCATTTCAAGAAGTTATGAATGGCATAATATATGTGATACAAACATAGCATATGTAACTTTTTGAGAATGGGTTTCCCCTCCACAGTATGATGCCCTTGAATTCCATCCAAGTTTTATTATATGTACCGATAGTTTTTCGTTTTTTAAAAAATTGCTGTGGATGTACCAGTTTGTCTAACTGCTCACTCATCTATTGTAGGACATTGGGTTGTTTCTAGTTTTGGGCTATTAAAAATAAAACTGCTGTGAACATTTGTGTATAAATTTTTGTGCATATAAGTTTTCATTTCTCTGGGATAATTGTCCTGGAGTGTGATGGTGGATAATATGGTAAGTATATGTTTAGTTTTATAAGAAACTGCCAAACTATTTCCCATAGTTGCTATCTCATTTTACATTCCTACCAACAATAAGAGATGCAGTTCCACTGCATTTTTGCCAGGATATAGGATTGGCACTAGTTTTTATTTTCACTGTTCTAATAGAGATGTATTGATACTGGTTTTCGTTTGTTTGCATTTCCCTAATGGCTAATGATGTTTAACATGTTTTCATGTGCTTATTTGCCATCCATATGTCATCTTTGGTGAAATGTATCTGCATGCCTCTTGCCCGTTTTATAATTGGATTGTTTTTAACCATTGTGTTTTGAGAATTCTTTATATATTCTAGATTAAAGTCCTTTGCCATGTGATTTGCAAATATTTGCTTCCAGTCTATAACTTATCTTTTCATCTTAACAGAGCCTTTTGCAGAGCAAAAGTTTTAAATTTTTATGAAGTCCAGTTTCCTTCCCTCCCTCCCTCCCTCCCTCTCTCCCTCCCTCCCTCCCTTCCTTCCTTCCTTCCTTCCTTCCTTCCTTCCTTCCTTCCTTCCTTCCTTCCTTCCTTCCTTCCTTTTCTTCAGATGAAGTCTCACTCTTGTCCCCCAGGCTGGAATGCAATGGCATGATCTTGGCTCAATGCAACCTCCGCCTCCTGGGTTCAAGCAATTCTCCTGCCTCGGCCTCCGAAGTAGCTGGGATTACAGGCGCCTGCCACCACGCCCAGCTAATTTTTGTATTTTTTTTTAATTTTTTTTTTTTGCACACAAAACAAACATTTTCTAAAAGTACATACAAACAAAAAGATGCATATCAAACATATTAGGAAGGTTGCACATGGGAAGACGGGGAATAGAAATGGGGGGTGGGAATTAAAGAAAATACATGAGAGAGGGACTTTGTATGGATCAATGATAATAACTCAATCCTCTATTTGACAAAGAAGAAGGAGAAGGAAGAGGAAGAAAAAGAAAGTGGGATAAAGGATCAGAAAGGGAGGAAAATAGAAAAAATTAGAGTATGACTCCAGGGTAGACCTGTTTTGTTGTCGCTTGGTTGGTTGGTTGGTTTGTCAGTTGTATTTTTCATATGTTTCGCCATGTTGGCTAGACTGGTCTCGAACTCCTAGCCTCAAGTGATCAACCCGCCTCGGCCTCCCAGAGTACTGGGACTACAGGCTTGAGCCACCACGTCCAGCCCCCACATTGCTTCTGGCCTCTGTGGTAGAGCTCCCAGACGGGGTGGCCGGGGCGGCCGGGCAGAGGCGCTCCTCACTTCCCAGACGGGGCGGCCGGGCAGAGGCGCTCCTCACTTCCCAGACGGGGTGGCGGCCGGGCAGAGTCGCTCCTCACATCCCAGACGATGGGCGGCCGGGCAGAGGTGCTCCTCACATCCCAGACGATGGGCGGCCAGGCAGAGACGTTCCTCACTTCCTAGACGGGGTGGCGGCTGGGCAGAGGCGCTCCACACCTCCCAGACGGGGCGGCCGGGCAGAGGAGCTCCTCATAATCCAGACAATGGGCTGCCAGGCAGAGACGCTCCCCACCTCCCAGACGGGGCGGCGGCAGGGCAGAGGCTGCAATCCCAGCACCCTGGGAGGCCATGGCAGGCGGCTGGGAGGCAGAGGCTGCAGCGAGCCAAGACCACGCCACCGCACTCCAGCCCGGGCAACACCGAGCACCGAGTGAGCGAGCCATCGTCTGCAGTCCCAGCACCTCGGGAGGCCAAGACGGGCAGAGCACTGGAGGACAGGAGCTGGAGACCAGCCTGGCCGACATGGCGAAACCGCGCCTCCAGCCAAAGGAGAAAAACCAGGGAGGGGTGGTGGCGCGCGCCGGCAATCCGCGGCAGCCCGCAGGGCAGGGCAGGAGAATCACGGGAGCCGGATGCAGGGAGTCTGCAGCGAGCCGAGTGTACTCTAGCCCGGGCCACAGAGGGAAGAAGAAGGAAAAGAAGGAAGGGAGCGAGCGAGCGAGGGAGCGAGCGAGCGAGCGAGCGAGCGAGCAAGCAAGCAAGCAAGCAAGCAAATTTTTGTATTTTAAGTAGAGACTGGGTTTCACCATGTTGGCCAGGCTGGTCTTGAACTCCTGACCCCAGGTGATCCACCCACCTCGGCCTCCCAAAGTGCTGGGATTACAGGCGTGAGCCACCACGCCCAGCCTATTTTATTTTATTTTTTTTGAGGCGGAGTCTCACTCTGTGGCCCAGGCTGGAGTGCAGTGGCGTGATCTCGGCTCACTGCAAGCTCTGCCTCCCGGATTCACACCATTCTCCTGCCTCAGCCTCCCAAGTAGCTGGTACTACAGGCGCCCGCCACCATGCCCGGCTAATTTTTTTTTTTTTTTGTATTTTTATTAGAGACGGGGTTTCACCGTGTTCGCCAGGATGGTCTCGCTCTCCTGACCTTGTGATCCACCCGCCTCGGCCTCCCAAAGTGTGGCGATTACAGGCGTGAGCCACCGTGCTCGGCCTCCATATGAATTTTAGACTAAGCTTGTCTATTTCTAAAAATATTGATTAGGTTGTAAACTAACAGCCCCACAGGTTCATCTTGCCTGCTGCCTAGACGGAGCCGATTTATCAAGACAGGAATTGCAATAGAGAAAGAGTAATTCGCACTGGAGTTTATTACTCATCAGTCTCCCTAAGAATTTGGGGACTGAAGTTTTTAAGGATAATTTGGTGGGTAGGGAGAAGGTGAGTCTGAGTTCAGACAGAGAGTTCTGATTGGCCAGAGATGAAATAATAGCGAGTCAAAGCTATCCATCCTCTTGTGCTGAGTCAGTTCCTGGGTAGGGGCCACAAAACCAAATGAGCCAGTTTATTGATCTGGGTGGTATCAGCTGATTCACTGAGTACAGGATTTGCAAAATATTTCAAGTACTTATCTTAGGTTTTTTTTTTTTTTTTTTTGAGATGGAGTCTCACTCTGTCGCCCAGGCTGGAGTGCAGTGGCACAGTCTCTGCTCACTGCAAGCTCCGCCTCCTGGGTTCACGCCATTCTCCTGCCTCAGCCTCTCCAAGTAGCTGGGACTACAGGCACCCGTCACCTCGCCCGGCTAATTTTTTTGTATTTTTAGTAGAGACGGGGTTTCACCGTGGTCTCGATCTCCTGACCTCGTGATCCGCCTGCCTCGGCCTCCCAAAGTGCTGGGATTACAAGCGTGAGCCACCGCTCCCGGCATCTTAGGTTTTATAATAGTATTGTTATCCACTGGATCAACTTGGGAAGGGTCAGAATCTTGTAGCCTCTAGCTGCGTGAATCCTAAACCATAATTTCTGATCTTTTGGCTAATTTGTTGGTCCTACAAGGGCAGTCTAGTCCTCAGGCAAGAAGGGGGTTTGTTTTGGGAAAGGACTGTTTCAAACTATAGACTGTACATTAAGTTCCTCCCAAAGTTAGTTTGGCCTACTGTCAGGAATGAACAAGAGCAGCTTAGAGGTTAGAAGCAAGATGGAGGTTAGGTCAGATCTCTTTCACTGTCTCAGTTATAATTTTGCAATGATGGTTTCATTATAATAGGAAATATGTTAGATCTGTATATTAATTGGGAGAATTGAACATGTTTGCCATGCTTAGTCCTCCAATCCATGAACATGGTATGTCTTTCCATTTATTTTTATCTTTGATTTATTTTATCATTGGTTTGTAGTTTTGAGCATACAGATCCTGTACAGGTTTTGTGAGATTTACACCTAAGTATTTTAGTATTTTTTTAATGATTGCAAATGATATTGTGTTTTAATTCCATCTTCTCCATGTTTATTACTGGTCTATAGAAATATAATTCATTGAGACCAGACTGAGCAACATGGTGAAACTCCATCTCTACAAAGAATACAAAAATTAGCCAGATGTGGTGGCACATGCCTGTAGTTCCATCTGCTTGGGAGGCTGAGCTGAAAGTCTCCTTTGAGTTTGGGATGCAGAAGTTGTAGTGAGCTGAGATCATACAACTGCCCTTCAGCCTGGGCAACAGAGCAAGAACCTGCCTCAAAAAAAAAAAAAAAAAGAAAAGAAAAGAAATATAATTCATTTTTATATGTTGATCTTGTATCCCACAACCTTAGTGAACTCTTTTACTGGTTTTACTGTTTCTTCTACCACTCTTTTTACGGGAGTACAGTGGCATGATCTCGGCTCACTGCAACCTTCGACTCCTGGGCTCAAGCAATTCACCTGCCTAAGCCTCCCAAGTAGCTGGGATTACAGGCACCTGCCACCATGCCCAGCAAATTTTTGTATTTTTAGTAGAGATGGGGTTTCACCATGTTGGCCAGGCTGGTCTCGAACTCCTGACCTCAGGTGATCCACCCACCTCAGCCTCCCAAAGTGCTGGGATTACAGGCATGAGCCATCGAGCCCAGGCTTTTTTTTTTTCTTTTCTTTCTTTTTAAGAGATGGGGGTCTCCCTACATTGCCCAGGTTGGTCTCAAACTCCTGACCTCAGGTCATCTGCCCACCTCGGCCTCCCAAAGTGCTAGGATTAGGGGCGTGAGCCACCATGCCCAGCCTTTTTTGTTTTATAATAGCATCCTAATGAGTGTGAAATGGTATCTCAATGTAGCTTTGATTTGCATTCACCTAATTATTAATGATGTTGAGCATCTTTTCATGTGCTTATTGACCATGTGTATATCTTCTTTGGTGTAATGTTTGTTAATTCAAGTTCTTTGCCCATTTCAAAATCAGGTTGTTTTAATGTTGTTGAATTGTAGCAGTTATTTATATAGTCTGGATAGCAATTTCTTATGAGATATATGACTTGCAAATATTTTTTCCCATTTTGTGGATTGCATTTTCACATTGTGGGTAGTATTTTACAGTGTTTTTTTTTTTTGTTTGTTTGTTTTTTAGGTTTTCATTATTTATTTATGACAAATATTCCACATCCGTGATTCTCTCCAGTCAAAAGTTCTTTGAGACGATGCCGTCGGCCTTGGCCAATCGGAGAATGGAATCATCTGACTCACCCATCCTACGAATGGCCCCGCAGATAGCATAAGTTTTAAACTGGCCATTAAACCTGCCTGTGACCTTGTCAACCTCGGCCACGTTCATCTGGATGGATGCGTGGTCCTTGGCACCGATGATGCGATTGCTAGCGGAGAATTTCCGCGGCACGTACAGGTCCACGAACTCGCCGGCGTCGTTCTGCATTTCGAGGTTGGGCTGCGCCTGCTGCCACCACACCGCGCGCGCGAGAGAAAAAAAGCGTATTTTACAGTGTTTTTGAAGGTATCTCTTTTTATAGTTGTTTTGAGTGGTTGCTCTAGGTGTTATCTTATACATACAAAATGGATTACAGTATACTACTATTGTTTTACCATGTCAAGTGAAATGTAGAAAATTTACCTTATTTACATACCTTACCCTCCCCATTCATAATACAATTGGATTAAATATTTTCTCTACCTATTAGAGAATCTCATTAAATAATTTTATGATTTTTGCTTCTACTCTTAGCAGTGGCAGAGATCTGAGTTACCCCAACGTAGCAGCAGCCTATCTGTATGAGTCCATGGCAAGTTCCAGAGCAGGAATGGAAGGTTATTTAAAAAGGCCTTAGAATAGGAAAGAAAGGAAGGTGCGCTTGGAAAAAAAAAAAAAAAGCAGGCACATGAAGTTTAATAGAGAAGGTCAAATGCCCTGTTTAACCATGATCCTAGGACTTTTTTAAGTTTGCCTCTTTCCCATGATTCTTCCCATAGGGTGGGCTTTCCGCATGCCCAGTACTTTCCTTACCCTTTGGAATCGAGCCTGTTCAGTGTGTTTAGGGAGTTATATGCATGTCCAATCTGAGGCTTTCTTCCTTTTTCTGGTGGAGCGTCCCCAGAAAATCATACTTCACCATTTTTGTCTCTTAACATCCATGCCCAGGAAGTTGCTTCTCCCTGGAACCTACATTCAATTAACAGGTGTGGACCATCAGGAAATGGCCTCTCCCTGGCCCTGCCACGTTGTCATTTTTAGAGAGGCAATGTGATAAATGCCGAACCATCACCAGACATTTCTAACGGGTGCAGGGAGAGCCCTCTCCTGCGCCACTCATGCCTGACTACCTGTAACACTACTGTCAAACGTAATCTTTTTAAAAATCAAGAAGAGAATTTTTTTGTTGTTGTTAACCATGTTTATACCCTTTCCATTGTTCTTTTCTCATTACTGCTACTTAAAGATTCCTTCTTTTATCATTTTCCATCTGTTTCAAAAACTTCCTTTGGCCATTTTAAAGGATAGATTGGCTGGCAAAAGTTCTTAATTTTCCTTTATTTGAAAATGTCTTGGCCAGATGCAGTGGCTCACACTTGTAATCCCAGCACTTAGGGAAGCCGAGGTGAGCAGATTGCTTGAGCCCAGGAGTTCAAGACCAGCCTGGGCAACATGGTGAGACCCTGTACAAAATTAGCTGGATATGATGGAACACGCCTGTAGTACCAGGTACTCATGAGGCTAAAGTGGAAGGATCAATTAAGCCTGGGAGGACAAAGCTGCAGTGAGCTGTGATTGCACCACTTCACTCCAGCCTGGACAACAGATTGAGACCCTGCAAAAAAAAAAAAAAAGAAAAGAAAATGAAAGAGAAAGAAAGAAAAAGAGAAGAAGGAAGGAGAAAGAGAAAGAAAAAGAGAAGAAGGAAGGAAGGAGAAAGAAAGGAAAGAAGAAAGCCAGAAAGGAAGGAAGGAGAAAGAAAAAGGAAAAAAAGGCCTGGCGCGGTGGCTCACGCTTGTAATCCCAGCACTTTGGGAGGCCGAGGCAGGCGGATCACGAGGTCAGGAGATCGAGACCACGGTGAAACCCCGTCTCTACTAAAAATACAAAAAATTAGCCGGGTGTGGTGGCGGGCGCCTGTAGTCCCAGCTACTCGGAGAGGCTGAGGCAGGAGAATGGCGTGAACCCGGGAGGCGGAGCTTGCAGTGAGCCGAGATTGCGCCACTGCACTCCAGCCTGGGTGACAGAGCAAGACTCTGTCTCAAAAAACAAAAAAAAAAAAAAAGAAAAAGGAAAAAAAAAGAAAGAAAGAAAAGAAAGAGAGAAAGAGAAAATGTGTGTAACTGAATTTCCATCTTGAAGGATATTTTATGCACATAAAATGTTGGGTTGACTATTCTCTCAGCACTTGAAAAATGTGCCACTTCCTTTTGGCCTCTATGATTTCTCATGACATTTGGATTGTTGTTCCCCTCTGCTTCGAGTTGGTATTTGAATTTAAAAAATAATAAAATTAAATAAAAATAAAAATAAATGGATTGTTGTCCCCTTATAGGTAACGCACCTTTGGCTGATTTCAAGATGTTTTCTTTGCCCTTAGTTTTCAAAAGTTTGATTATGATGTCCTTGTTGTGGATTTCTTTGGGTTCATCTGTCAAGAGTTTCCTCAGCTTCTTGAATCTACGTTTACGTCTGTTGCCAAATTTGGGGAAAATCCAGCCATTATTTTTTTTGAAATTTGTTCATCCCCACTCTCTTTCTCTTTTCTAAGACTCTGATCACACAAATGCTAGATCTCTTTTGTTATTTTCCCACGGTACCTAAGGCTCAGTTCTTTTTTTTTTCTTCCTGTTGTCCTTGTAGGGTAATTTCTACTGTGCTGTCTTTATATTTACAGGTCCTTTCTTCTGTTATCTCCATTCTATTTTTTTTTTTTTTTTTTCAGACCAAGTCTCACTCTGTTCCCCAGGCTGGAGTGCAGTGGCATGATCTTGGCTCACTGCAACCTCTGCCTCCCAGGTTCAAGTGATTCTCCTGCCTCAGCCTCCAGAGTAGCTGGGATTACAGGCGTGCGCCACCATACTTAGCTGATTTTTTGTATTTTTAATAGAGACGGTGTTTCACCATGTTGGCTAGGCTGGTCTCAAACTCCTGACCTCAGGTGATCTGCCTGCCTCGGCTTCCCAAAGTGCTGGGATTACAGGCATGAGCCACCGCTCCCAGCCACAGCTCTCCATTCTATTTTTTAGCCATCCAATTCGTTTTCAGTTTCAGTTATTGTGTTTTCAAATTTTAAAATTTCCATTTGGTTCTTATGTCTTCTATTTCTTTGTGTAGATTTTCTATTCTTTCATTTGTTGTATGCATATTTATAATTGTTTAATTATAATATATTTATAATTGAAGCATTTTTATTATGTCTACATTAAAACCTTTGTCAGATAATTACAAGATTTGTGTCATCTTGGTGCTAGCATCTGTTGCTGTTACGGGATCCTTGGGGTGTCCATTTTCTGGCCTGAAACCTCTGGCCAGTGGTGCCTTTGCCTGAGTTTTGCTCAGGCCTGCTGGGCTCATTCTGCCCACTTGGATTTGCAGGCTGCACTCAGCTCACACTACCAGCATGGATCCCACATCTGCCAAGGGTGAGTCAGGCACGGAGTGGTGAGGGGTATGTGAGCAAGCATGGGGTCCAGCCACTGTTGCAGTCAGACGTGCTAGCTGCTGCAGTGGGGCTGGCAGCTCCGGGTGCTGGCAAGGGCCCTGGCTCTCTGTGAGGCTGTAGCTGGACCAGGCGCACTGCAAGCAGCTTCCCTGGCTAGCACCAGGAAATGCAGTGGTGTCTGGAAGCTTGGAGACACCAGGCACTGCAGGACCCCAAAGAGGGAGTCACAGTCCTGGCTTGGGGAGCTCCCAGGTCTGGGCTCCCTGTGGAGTCACAGCTCTCCTCTCCTTCTCTTCACCTGCAACGTGGCAAGCAAGGGGCATGTTTCAGCCCTGTTTGTGTTATAGCTCTTTTAGCTCCACCATTCAGTGGGGCCGGAGTTCTTGTCCTGTGACCAGGAAGAATGAGGCATGCAGACAAGTGGAGGGTGAGCAAGATGAAGAGGAGCTTTATTGAGCAATAGACAACTTACCGGAGACCCACAGTGGGGTCTGCAGCCAGGGTGTCCCAACAGTGTTCAGCTCCTAGTAGAGAGGAGGCACTAAAGTGGGTTTCTCCTCTCTGCAAGCAAGTCTTCCAGTCCTCTTCCCAGCTCTCAGTAGAGAGGAGGACTTGGAGTGGGTAGCTCCTCTCTGCAACTGGTTGTCCTGTCCTCTGCTCAGCTCTGGCTGAACCCAGGGCTTTTATGGATTCATAAAAGCCCTCAGAGGGGAGGAAGTGTGCACTATTGGTCCATGGACAGCCATGGGTGACTGGGAAAAGGCATCATAAGTTCCCACTCCACGGGAATGGCAGCCCAGTCTCCAGTCCTCCTTGGCCTAAAGGTGGGGTCTCACCAGGGACCCATCCCCTTCTACCCAGGAATCTGTCTGTCTCCTGCTGTCATTTATGGTATCCTCCCAGACTTTGCTCTGAGATGGGAAGGGGGAACAGCAGGGAGAAGCCAGGAAGTGAGAGCAGGCGCTTCCAAGCCTGCGAGGTCAAGGGGGGCATTCCCGGGCCCGCAAGAGTGCAGGGATGTCTGAGTCTCCAGCCAGGGTTTGGGTGGCGGCAGCTGCGTGTGGAGGTGGGGGGAGAGGGGACAGGACTCCTGCCTGCTCTTTTGAGTGGGAGGCCCAGGTCTGCAGCTGCAGTTTTGGTGGCTGCAGCTGTGCCGTGGAGGACAGGGATCCTGCCTGCTCCCAGCCCCGAAAGAGCGCAGTGAGGCTCGGATCTTCAGCCACAACTTGTGCAGCTGCAGCTCCGCCCAAGAGGGCGGGGCTCCTGTTTCCTCCATGAAGTGAGAGGCCGGGTCTGCAGCCACAGTTTGAGTAGCCGCAGAGGCACCGAGGGACCTCCTGCCCCAACTCAGAAGGGGTGGGGCTCCCGCTTGTTTCCTCCGGCTCCACTAAGCACGCAGCCCCAGGTACCTCAGTGCTGCAGCTGGTGTGATGGTAGTGGCAGGCCATCTGGAGCAGCCGCTGCCATCATTGCCTCATTCAAATTGAGGTTTTTCTGGGTTCTTGGTATGACAAGTGATTTTTTTTTTTAATTGTATCTTGGACATACTGGTATTATTATTATTATTATTTTTTTTTTTTTTTGAGACGGAGTCTCTCTCTGTCACCCAGGCTGGAGTGCAGTGGCGCAATCTCGGCTCACTGCAAGCTCCGCCTCCTGGGTTCACGCCATTCTCCTGCCTCAGCCTCTCCGAGTAGCTGGGACTACAGGCGCCCGCCACCACGCCCGGCTAATTTTTTTTGTATTTTTAGTAGAGACGGGGTTTCACTGTGGTCTCGATCTCCTGACTTCGTGATCCGCCCGCCTCGGCCTTCCAAAGTGCTGGGATTACAAGCGTGAGCCACCACGCCCGGCCGGATATACTGGTATTATTTTATGATTTTCTGGATCTTATTGAAATTTTATATTTTAGCAGGCCTCCACTGACACCTTGCTAGTGGAAGAAGGAAGGGGACACCATCTTGGTATTTCTTTTTTTTTTTTTTGAGACAGAGTCTTGCTCTGTTGCACAGGCTGGAGTGCAGTGGCACGATCTTGCTTCACTGCAACCGCCGCCTCCCTGGTTCAAGAGATTCTCCTGCCTTAGCCTTGAGAGTAGCTGGGATTACAGATGCCCAGCACCACACCTGGCTAATTTTTGAAGTTTTAGTAGAGATGGGGTTTCACCATGTTGGCCAGACTGGTCTTGAAATCCTGACCTCAGGTGATCCACCTGCCTCAGCCTCCCAAAGTGCTGGGATTACAGGCATAAGCCACCATGCGGGGCCTGGACACCATCTTGTTACCACTGGGTGGAGGTGGAAGTCCACCCTCCTCCCCTAGCCTCTGCTGACATGAGGAAAGCTGCCTCATTTCTGCTGGGTAGGAGTAGAAATTTAGACACCCGATTCAGCCTCCACTGCTACCACCGGTATAGGGAGCGGGGCACTGTTGCTGCCAGGCAGGGGTGGAAATCTAGACACCCAGCTCAGCTTCTGTGGACACTGCAGGAAGGGAGAATGGTGCTTCATTATTGCTAGGTAAGGTGGAAGTATAGGCTCCTCATTCAGCTCTGACTGCAGTTTTTGCCATGAAGTTTGGCTGGAGTAGTGTAAATGTTGTCAAAAGATTTTCTCTCCTACTAGGTCGCCCATTTTCCAGTTCTTTGGCTGGAGAAAGAATTGGGGTTTGGGGGACAGTTTTATCTGCCATATATTAATCAGCTGGCAATTTTAAAAAACAAGCTGCTGGGATTTTAAGTGGGATTGTAAAAGCAAAATGGAATAAATCTTTAGAATTCTGATTCTTCCAATATATGAAAATGTTATAACCCTCCATTTGTTTAGGTCTCTAATTGTTTTAATATTATTTACTTGCTTTTAGCATACAGATCTTCCACATCTTTCATTAGAATTAATTTATTTTGGATACTGATGTAAATGCTATAATTTAAGATAACTTATTTTCTAATTATTTGTTTTTTAACAATAATTTATTTTTATGTGTTGATTTTGTATTCGGGTCCTGCCAAATTTATGTTAATTCTGTAGATTCATTTTGAGGTTTTTTTATTTTTTTATTTTTATTTATTTATTTTTTTGAGACGAAGTCTCCCTCTGTTGTCAGGCTGGAGTGCAGTGGCCCTATCTTATCTCGCTGCAACCTCTGCCTCCCGGGTTCAAGTGATTCTCCTGCCTCAGCCTCCTGAGTAGCTGAGACTACAGGCACCCGCCACCACATCCAGCTAATTTTTGTATTTTTAGTAGAGACGGGGTTTCACTGTGTTGGCCAGGCTGGTCTCGAACTCCTGACCTCATGATCCACCCGCCTCGGCCTCCCAAAGTGCTAGGATTACAGGCATGAGCCACCGCGCTCGGCCTCATTTTGAGTTTTTTATGTTGTCTGTGAATAATGAAAATTTTGTTTCTTCTTTTCCAGTACTTACATACTTATTCCTTATTGCCTCACTGCACGTTGTTAAATATAAATTGTCCAGTTTAATGTTGAATCAAAACAGTGACAGAGGATAAACTCATTTTATTCCATATCTCACGGGGAAAGCTTTTTTTTTTTTTTTTTTTTGAGACGTGGTCTTGCTCTGTAGCCCAGGCTGGGGTGCAGTGGCACAATCTCGGCTCACTGCAATGCAACCTCCGCCTCCTAGGTTCAAGTGATTCTCCCGCCTCAGCCTCCTGAGTAGCTGGGACTACAGGTGCCCACCACCACACCAGGTTTTTTTTTTTTTTTTTTTGAGACGGAGTCTCCCTCTGTCGCCCAGGCTGGAGTGCAGTGGTGCAATCTCGGCTCACTGCAAGCTCTGCCTCCCGAGTTCACGCCGTTCTCCTGCCTCAGCCTCTCCGAGTAGCTGGGACTACAAGCGCCCACC
This sequence comes from Hylobates moloch, assembly GCF_009828535.3. NCBI lineage: Eukaryota > Metazoa > Chordata > Mammalia > Primates > Hylobatidae > Hylobates > Hylobates moloch. Next base: position 58,255,979 of record NW_026652291.1, on the reverse strand, counting down.
ACCGTGCCCAGCTAATTTTTTGTATTTTTAGTAGAGACGGGGTTTCACCATGTTAGCCAGGATGGTCTCGATCTCCTGACCTCATGATCCTCCTGCCTTGGCCTCCCAAAGTGCTGAGATTACAGGCATGAGCCACCGCACCTGGCTAGTGGGAAAGCTTTTAATATTTGGCAATAAATATTTTGTTTGCTATGCTTTTTTATAGTAATCTTTTCTCATATTAAGGAAATACTCTTTCATCACTACTTAAAAAGGTTTCTAAAAAAGTTTTTATTTATTTTGTTTCTATTGCTGCTGAACAAATTCATAGCAAAGATTTTTTTTAAAATCCTGAATGGGTATAGCATTTTATCAAATGCTTATTCTCCATCAATTGTGACAACTGCATTTTTATCCTTTAATTTAAATGTTAAATCAACTTCATATTTTTGGAATAAACTCAACATCATATAACATTTACCCTTTTATAGATTGCTGGATTTGTCTTGCTAATATTTTATTTAGAATTTTTGTGTCTATGTTTATGAGAGCAATTGACCTATAGGTTTCTTTCCTTTTAATGTTCTTTTCCAGGTTTTGGTATCAAGGTTATGCTGGCCTCTTAGTATGAATTGGGCAGTATTTTCTCTCTTTCTAATCCCTGGAAGATTTTGTGTAATATAAATACTATTTATTCTTTAAATGTTTGGGAATTTTTACTTTTTTTTCTTTTAATTTTTCTTTCATGACGCAGACTTCAGGGGGTCCTAAGAACACGTTCCCCTAGTGTTTTTTGTTTTTTTTTTTGAGATGGAGTTTCACTCTTTCGCCCAGGCTGGAGTGGAGTGGCGCAATCTTGGCTCATTGCAACCTCCTCCCACTGGGTTCAAGCGATTCTCCTGCCTCAGCCTCCAGAGTAGCTAGGATTAAAGGCGCCCACCGTCATGACAGGCTAATTTTTGTATTTTTAGTAGAGAAGGGGTTTTGCCACATTGGCCAGTCTGGTCTTGAACTCCTGACCTCAGGTGATCCACCCCCCTTGGCCTCCCAAAGTGCTAGGATTACAGGTGTGAGCCACCGGGCCCAGCCCTCCCCTGGAAATTTTAATGATAAACCTACCAGGACCTAGAGGTTTTTTGTAAGTTTTTTTTGTTTTTGTTTTTGTTTTTTAGACAGATCTCACTCTGTTGGGCAGGCTGGAATGCAGTGGTGCAATCTTGGCTTACTGCACCCTCTACCTTCTGGGTTCAGGTGGTCCTCCCACCTCAGCCTCCTAAGTAGCTAGGGCTCCAAGTGAACGCCACCATGCCTTGCTCATTTTTTGATTTTTTGTAGAAATGAGGTCTTACTGCATTGCCCAGCCTGGTCTCAAACTCCTGGGCTCAAGCAATCCTACTGCCTTGGCCCCCCAAAGTGCTGGGATTACAGGTGTGAACCACTTTTCCTGGCCTGTAAGGAACTTTTAGATAAAAGATTTAAATCTTTATTAGGTATAGGATTATTCAAATTATCAGTTTGTTTTGGTAAGTTATGTTTTTCAAGAATTTTTACATATTTTAATTAAATTCTAAATGACATAATGTTGATAGTGTTCTTTTATCTTTGTAATCTTTGTAGCATCTTTTTTTTTTTTTTTTTTTTTTTGAGACGGAGTTCACTCTTGTTGCCCAGGCTGGAGTGCAATGGCACTATCTTGGCTCACCGCAACCTCTGCCTCCCAGGTTCAAGCGCTTCTCCTGCCTCAGCCTCCCAAGTAGCTGGGATTACAGGCATGTACCACCATGCCTGGCTAATTTTGTATTTTTAGTAGAGACGGGGTTTCTCCATATTGGTCAGGCTGGTCTTGAACTCCCGACCTCAGTTGATCCGCCCACCTCGGCCTCCCAAAGTGCTGGGATTACAGGCGTGAGCCACCGCGCCCGGCCTCTTTGTAGCATCTTATTGCCATTGTGATTGATTGATTGATTTAACAGTGAAGAATTGTGATTTAATTTGGACTCAGGCTATATAGTAGTTTATTACTTAATTTCTATGCAGTTGGGGATTTTATAGTTATCTTGGTGATGTACAGCTCAATTTCACAGTATTCATGAAGAGAACATAGTCTGTATTATTTCAATCCTTTGAAATTTTTGGAGACTTGCCACAACAGATAGATGTATGCTCTATTTTGGTAAATATCCATAAATCTTGAAAAGAACATATATTCTAAGATGTATTAGATGCAGTGTTCTATATATGTCAATTATGTCAAGTTTATTAATTGTGCTGTTCATATCTCTATATCCTTACCAATGTTTTTGTCAGATTGTCCTATCAATCTATCGTTTTCCAAGGGAGAGGTGTTAGATTCCTCAACTATGATTGAAATTTTGTCTATTTCTCCTTTATGTCTGGTCGGGTTTTGCTTTATATGTGTTTGAGATTATGTTATTAAATGTATATGGTTTTATGATAACTATATCCTTCTGTTTGATTGGCCCCTTGGTCATTATCAAACGTCCTTCTTTGTCTCTAGTATTGCTCTTCCCCTTTATGTCTACTATGATTGATATGAGCATAGCTACACTAGCATTCTTTTGGTTAATGTATGCATTATATATATATATATACATTTCATTCTTTTACTTTCAATCTTTTCCCTTATATTTTAGATGCAGTTTACAAAAGAAATGCAGGATACATGTTTAATCCTTTCCTTTTTTTTCTGTTGCTAGTTTTCAAGATATTAAATGCATTTCCTATTATCATCCACATCTGACCATGGTAGCGAGCACCCCTTGACTCTGACCAACCCTGAATAAGGTTGACCCGAGAACCAACAGGATATTGCAAAAATAACTACGTGTGCCTTCTGAGACTTCCAAGGTCGTAAAATACATTGTTACTTTCTATGTAGGGAGGCAGCCCTCATGTCACGAGAATACTCAGCCCTGTGGAGAAAAGCTGAGGCCTCCTGCTGACAGCACTGACACCAGCCATATGTGTAAGTTATCTTCTAAGCATATCCTTCCTGTTTTCAATTGGCTGCAGCTCCGGTTGACAACTTAACTGCAACCCCATGAGACAGCCAAGGCACAATTTCCTAACTATATGCTCCCAAATTTCTGATTCATAGAAAACCATGTGAAATAGTAAACGTTTATTGGTTTTATTGTTTGTTTTTTTCTGAGATGGAGTCTTGCTCTGTTGCCCAGGCTAGAGTGCAGTGGTGCGATCTCAGCTCACTGCAACCTCTGCCTCCTGGGTTCAAGCGATTCTCCTGCCTCCCTCCTGAGTAGCTGGGACTACAGGCACCCAGCTAATTTTTGTATTTTTAGTAGAGACGGGGTTTCGCTATATTGGCTGGGCTGATCTCAAACTCCTGAACTCAGGATGACCTGCCCTCCTCAGCCTCTCAAAGTGCTGGGATTACAGGCATAAGGCCAATGTTTTATTGTTTTTTAAAAGCTGTTAACTTCTAGGGCAATTTATTACATGGTAATAAGTAACTAATACAGATTTTGGTACATGGATGTGAGATGCTGCCGTAGTAAAAATCTAAAAAGTTGGAGTGGCATTCATAGTGGGAGGAAGCTGCAAGAACTTTCAGGAAAGTGTCACTGAAAGCCTAAAATTTCTTGAGGAGACTGTTAGTTAAATTCTGATAGCCTTTGAGAAGGCTACAAGTGTGCACTTAAAGAAACATGAGGAAGGTGTTACTGAAAACTGGAGACCAGTTTAAAGCTCATAGGAATGTGCTTGCCTCTTTTAGTATTTTGGTGTTATCTACAGAAGCACTTCTGAGAATAATGTCTTTTTGATCAGAATCAGGCTGATGAATTTCAGAAACAGTTGGAGTTTACATACATAGAGACGTTAAATCTTGACAGAGATATTTAGCATCACTGGAAACATTGAATTGAACCAACAGACTTGTCTTCTTACTCTATTGTAAGATCGTAATAATTGGGAGAAATCAAAAGTATCTACAAATTTAGTTCAGGCAAATCCTGAACAAGAGGTTTTGGCAAAGAAGTCACCTCAAACTAAAAAGAAAAAGAAGTCTTTCAACTCCCAGAAGACAGAATAGAATAAAACAGTGTAATATCTCAGTGACATTTTAGAGAATGCATCTATTGAATTATTCCTAGATGCAAATAAATTGTCCACACCCAGAGTAGAACAAGTTGCACAAAGAAATAATTCAGAACTTGAGCTGACATAAGCTGTGGAAAATTCTTTTCTAGCACAAGATGTGCAAACTGTTACAGTGAAACAGAAATGTGGAAAATCACAACCAAGCTGTGCTCTGAAAGAACGCTCATGTCTAATATAGCCAGTGTAGAAGATTATAGTAACCAAAACAACATGGTATAAAAATAGACACACAGATCAATGGAACAGAATAGGGAACCCGGTAATAAAGCCATATACTCATAGCCAACTGATTTTTGACAAAGTTGACAAAAACATACACTGAGAAAAGGACGCTCTTCAATAAATGGTACTGGTATTTTTTTTTTTTTTTTTTTTTAGAACACAGTTTCACTCTATTGCCTAGGCTGCAACCTCTGTCTCGTGGGTTGAAGAGATTCTTGTGCCTCAGCCTCCCAAGTAGCTGGGATTACAAGTGTGTGCCACCACATCTGGCTAATTTTTGTATTTTTAGTAGAGACGGCGTTTCACCACGTTGGCCAGGCTGGTCTACTGTCCTGAGTAGCTGGGATTATAGGTGCCTGCCACCACGCCTGGCCAATTTTTTGTATTTTTAATGGAAATGGGGTTTCACCATGTTGGCCAGACTGGTCTTGAACTCCTGACCTCGTGATATGCCTGTCTCGGCCTGCCAAAGTGCTGGGATTACAGGTGTGAGCCACCACATGCGGCTAGGAACATTTTATATATATATGTAGTGTACACACCATGGAAGACACACACATGTATATACACACACACGCACCTACATAACATATATGTATCTGTTATAAATACATATATATTGTGTATATATATACACACACGTATATATACATACATACACACACCATGGAGTATATACATACACATGTAGATGTGTTATATATACATACACATGTAGATGTGTTATATATACATACACATGTAGATGTGTTATATATACATATATATAAAATGTGTGCGTGTGTGTGTATACACACATACCATAGAATACTGATCAGCCATAAAAAAGAATATAATCATGTTTTTGCAGCAACATGAATGGAACTGGAGACCATTATCTTAAGTGAAATAACTCAGTACCAGAAAGTCAAATACTACATGTTCTCACTTATAAGTGGGAGCTAAATAATGTGTACACATGGACATAGTGAAATAATAGACATTGAAGACTGGAAAGGTGGGGAGGGTACCAGAGATTGAGGGATGAGAAATTAACTAATGGGTACAATGTACACTATTCAAGTGATGGCTACACCAAAAGCCCAGACATCACTGCTATGTAATGTATCCATGTAACAATATTGCACTTGTACCCCTTAAACTATAAAAATAAACGGAAAAAACTAGAAAAATATGGATTCTTGTCACCTAGTGGCAAAAAGTTTAGCACCACTATAATCTGCAGTAAAATGGAAGGTAGAAAAGGTATCTAGTGAAATGGGTGATCTAAGAAGGTTTTCAGGTTGGATGTTAAAAGCATTTCCTGATTCTTCTAGCTTCTTAGAGTAAAATATGAGAGAAGAGAGATAATATATAGAAAAGACCTTATATAAAACAGTCTTTTTTTTTTTTAAACAAAAAGGAGCAATAATTCGTGGGTCAAAAAATGTCTAGCATCTACAGATGGCAAGTAAAGCTAACACTAACAAATGACAAGTGGGATTCCATCCAACAGCAGCAGAATACACATTCTTCTCAACCACATATGGAACATTCTCTAGGATAGATCATATGTTACACCACAAAATGAGTTTTAACAGATTTAAGAAGACTCAAATTATATCAAGTATCTTTTTTGACCACAATGATATGAAAGCGACAGTCAGCAGAGTAAACAGACAACCCACGGAGTGGGAGAAAATCTTCACAATCTATACATCTGACAAAGGACTAAAATCCAGAATCTATAAGGAGCTCAAATTAGCAAGAAAAAACAAACAATCCCATCAAAAAGTGGGCCAAGGACATGAATAGACAATTCTCAAAAGAAGATATACAAACGGCCAACAAACCTATGAAAAAATGCTCAATATCACTAAGGATCAGGTAAATGCAAATTAAAACCCCAATGCGATACCACCTTACTCCTGCAGTAATGGCCATAATTAAAAAATCAAAAAATAATAGATGTAGGTGTGGATGCAGTGAAAAGGGAACACTTTTACACTGCTGGTAGGATTGTAAACTAGTACAACCACTGTGGAAAACAGTGTGGAGATTCCTTAAAGAACTAAAAGTAGAATTATCATTTGATCCAGCAATCTCACTTCTAGGTATCTACCCAGAGGAAAAGAAGTCATTATACAAAACAGATACTTGCACACACATGTTTATAACAGCACAATTCACAATTGCAAAAATAAGGAACCAGCCCAGATGCCCATCAGTCAAAGAGTGATAAAGAAATTGTCGTATATATATACATGATGGAATACTACTCAGCCATAAAAAGGAATAAATTAATGGCATTCAAAGCAATCCTGGACGGAACTGGAGACTATCATTCTAAGTGAAGTAACTTAGGGATGGAAAACCAAACATCATATGTTCTCACTCATAAGTGGGAGCTAAACTTTGAGGATGCAAAGGCATAAGAATGATACAATGGACTTTGGGGACTCGAGGGAAAGGGTGGGAGAGGGGTGATGGATAAAAGACTACAAATAGGGTTCAGTGTATACTGCTCGGGTGATGGGTGCACCAAAATCTCACAAATCACCACTAAAGAACTTACTCATGTAACCAAACACCACCTGTTCCCCAAAAATCTATGAAAATAAATTTGTTTAAGAAAAGAAACTAGAAATCAATAACAAGGGATTTCAGAAAATTCACAACTATGTGGAAATTCAACAACATGCTCCTGAGCAACCAATGGGTCGAAGAATAAATTAAAAGGGAAATTTAGAAATATCCTTCCTGTTTGAAAAACCCAGTCTCTGAAAATCTTGACACAAATGAAAATGGATGTAAAATGTACCAGCCCTTATAAGATGCAGCAAAAGCAACTCTAAGAGGGAAATTTATAGCAATAAATGCCTACATCAAAAAAGAAGAAAGATCCCAAATAAACAACCTAATATTGCATTTCAAGGAACTAGAAAAAGAAAAACAAATTAAGCCCTAAGTTAGTAGAAGGAAGGAAAAAATCAAGATTAGAGCAAAATAAATGAAATAGAGACTAGAGAAACAATAAGAAATATCAACAATTTTGGGTTGGTTTTTTTTTTTTGGCCAGACAAGGTGGTTCACGCCTGTAATCCCAGCACCTTGGGAGGCTGAGGTGGGTGGATTGCTTGAGCTCAGGAGTTTGAGACCAGCCTGGGCAACACGGCGAAACCCCATCTCTACAAAATAATGCAAAAATTATCCAGGTGTGGTGGCATGTGCCTATGGTCCCAGCTACTCAAGAGGCTGAGGTAGGAGGATAGCTTGAACCCAGGAGGTGGAGGTTGTAGTGAGCTGAGATTGTGCCACTGCACTCCAGTCTGGGTGACACAGAGAGACCCTGTCTTAAAAAAAAAAAAAAAAAAAAAAGTTGATTTTAAAAAAAAAAGATATAATCAACAAACCTTTTTCAAGAACCTACAAGTGTGAACAACTAGAAGCAGAGAGTAGCGTGGTGGTTACCAGAACCTGTGAGGTGGAGGGATTGGGGAGATGTTGGTCAAAGGACACAAAATTTTATCTGGACAGGAGGAAAATATTCAAGACATCTATTGTATATCATGGTGACTATAGTTAATAACAATATATTGTATATTTGAAAATTGTTAAGACAATAGATTTTAAGTATTCTAGCCACAAAAAATGATAAGTATATGAGGTAGTGAATATGTTAAATAGCTTGATTTAGCCATTCCACAATATATACATATATCAAAACATTATGTTGTACATCATAAATACATATACTTTTTAGTAGTCAATTTTTAAAAAACAGCAAATAGGAAATATTAAATTTAGGGTACTTTTAGGAAAACTGTCTAAAGGTGAAGCTTAGAGTGATGGTAAAATCTTTTAAGACACAAATTTATTTATGCTAAGTAAGGGATATGAGAAATTAACTGCATAAAGATACCTGCATAAAGAAGACACAGCAGTACTCTATCAATGTGACAATTATTCTTGGCTTTCAAATCTTCACAAAGATGTTCAGCTGCCTGTGATAATCTGATTGAAGTGAAAAATTCCATTCCATCCTTAATAAAGTTTTCTTTCTTAGGGTTTGTTTTATCTCTGCCTAGTCATACCAGCTCTTTTAATAAAGCCTCAGAATATTTCTGAATGTTTACTGTGAGGCAAGTTACATCTGAAATAAATGTTTCATCATCATAGAAGAAGCAGATTTCAGGTCTGCTTGGGAAAATTCTGCAAACATAATGGCACAGGAAAGCTGAACATGAAGGAATAGGAAAAGATGTGTCATTCAAATACTCACCAAAATAGGCCAGCTGTGGTGGCACACATCTGTAATCCCAACACTTTGGGAGGCCGAGGTGGGCGGATCACCTGAGGTCAGGAGTTCAAGACCAGCCTGGCCAATATGGCAAAACCCTGTCTCTACTAAAAATACAAAAATTAGTCAGATGTGGTGCTACACGCCTGTAATCCCAACTATTCGGGACGCTGAGACAAGAGAATTGCTTGAACCCAGAAGGCGGAGGTTACAGTGAGCTGAGATCACGCCACTGCACTCCAGCCTGGAGACAGAGCAAGACTCCCTCTAAAAACAAAAACAAAAACAAAAACAAACAAACAATAAAACCTAACCAAAATAAAGCTAGTGTAGCAATATTAACATAAGACAAAATATAACTTATCATGAAAATCATTACTGAGAAATCAGTAAGAGATAGACTTCTGGCATGACAGCATGAGGCACTCTGTTGACTTTGTCTTCATTGAAGCTGATGAAAATTATTTAAATGGCCAGGCACAGTGGCTCACGCCTGTAATCCCAGCACTTTGGGAGGCTATGGGCGGATTGCTTGAGGTCAGGAATTCGAGACCAGCCTGGCTGACATGGTGAAACCCCATCTCTACTAAAAATACAAAAATTAGCGGGGCGTGCTGGCACACACCTGTAATCCCAGCTACTCCAGAGGCTAAGGCAGGAGAATCGCTTGAACCTGGGAGGCAGAGGTTGCAGTGAGCCAAGATAGTGCCAGTGCACTCCAGCCTGGGAGACAGAGTGAGACTTCGTCTTAAAAATAAAAATAAAAAAAAGAAAATTATTAAAAACATACACACACACACACACACACACACACACACACACACACACACGAGCCATATGAAGCCTCTGGAAATGGTCCTAAGGGTAAGCAGGAAATGAACAAATACCTATTTGAGAAAACGTACATAAGTTTGGTAAGAAAGGTGAGAGTTTGTGGTATTTGAAACAAGGCTGCTCTAGAGAGGAATATTTGATTCCAGACTACTACAGCCAAGAGCACACGCCTCTCTCTCCTCTTCATTTCCAGCCAGTGCTGAGCGCTGACTTCACACCAAAAATTAACTCAAAAGAGACCAAAGACTTACATGTAAGAACAAAAAGTATAAAACTCTAGAAGAAAACATTTAGAAGGTAAATATTCATGACCTTGAATTTGGCAAAGAATTCTCAGATATGACACCAAGAGCATGAGCAGCAAACGAGAATACAGGTAAATTGGACTTCGTCAAAATGAAAACCCTCGTGCTTCAAAAGACACCATCAAGAAAGTGAAAGACAACTCATATAATGGGAGAAATATTTGTAAACCATCTATACCTGATGAGCAACTTGTATCTAGAATATATAAGAAACTCTTATAAGTCAAAAATAGAAAAACACATAACCCAGTTTTAAGTGGGCAAAGGATCTGAATAGATATTCCTTCAAATAAAACACACAAATAGCAAACAAAACAAAACAAAACCACATGAAAAGATACTTGACATCACTAGTCATTAGGAACAAGAGTGAGATATTGCTTCATAGCAACTAGGATGGCTAGAATAAGAGTCAGAAAAGAACAAGTGTTGGTGAGGATGTGGAGAAATTAGAACACTCTTTTTTTTTTTTTTTTTTTTTTTTTGAGATGGAGTCTCGCTCTGTCTCCCAGGCTGGAGTGCAGTGGCGCAATCTCGGCTCACTGCAAGCTCCGCCTCCTGCGTTCATGCCATTCTCCTGCCTCAGCCTCCCGAATAGCTAGGACTACAGGTGCCCGCCACCACGCCTGGCTAATTTTTTGTATTTTTAGTAGAGACGGGGTTTCACCGTGTTAGCCAGGATGGTCTTGATCTCCTGACCTTGTGATCCGCCCGCCTTGGCCTCCCAAAGTGCTGGGATTACAGGCGTGAGCCACCGCGCCCGGCCAGAAACTACAGCCCTCTTACACTGGTAGCGGGAATTGTAAAATTATGCAGCTGCCTTGAAAAACAGTCTGGCAGTATCTCAAATGATTAAACAGAGTTAGGATATGACCCAGCAATTCCCCTCCTAGGTATACACCCAAGAGAAACGAAAATGTGCACATGGACACTTGGGCATAAATGTTTATAGCTGCGTTATTCATATTAGCTAAAAGGATAAAACATCCCAAAGGTCCATCTCCTGAAGAATGGATAAACAAGATATGGTATATCCATACAATGGAATCTATCTGGCCATAAAAAGAATGCAATACTGATCCATGCTACAACATGGATGAACCTTGAAAACATTATGCAGAGTGAAAGAAACCAGCCAGAAAAGACCACAGACTTTATGACTTCATTCAAATGAATGTCCGGAATAGGGAAATCTACAGAGACAGAAAGTCGATAAGTGTTTCTTTAAGGCTGAGGTGGGAGTAGGTGCAGAGGGATAAGAAAGTGACAGCTAAAGGGTATGGTGTTTCTCTTTCATGTGATAAAAACGTTCTAAAACTGGCTGTGGTGATGGTTGCACATATATGTAAATATATTTTAAAAACCATTTCTTAAAAATTTTTTTCTTTCCATCCACGTTGAGTTAATCTAAAAACCATTGTTTTGTACATTTCAAGTGTGTGAATTGTATGATATATGAATTATACCTCAAAGCTGTTTTTACTTTTCTTAAAATTTTTATTTTAGGTTCAAGGATACATGTGCAGGTTTGTTATATTGGTAAACTCGTGTCTTGGGGGTTCTTTTGTACAGATTAGTCATCCAGGTACTAAGCCTAGTACCCAATAGTTATTTTTTCTGTTCCTCTTCCTATTCCCACCCTCCACCCTCAAGTAGGCCCCAGTGTCTGTTGTTCTTCTCTTTGTGTCCATGTGTTCTCATCATTTAGCTCCTACTTATAGGTGACAACATGCGGTATTTGGTTTTCTGTTCCTGTGTTAGTTTGCTAAGGATGATGGCCTCCAGCTCCATCTGTGTTCTAGCAAAGGATATCATCTCATTTTTTTAAATGGCTGCATAGTATTCCATGGTGTATATGTACCACATTTTTTTTTATCCAGTCTACCATTGATGGCATTTAGGTTGATTCCATGTCTTTGCTATTGTGAACAGTGCTGCAATGAACATATGCATGCATGTGTCTTTATTGTAGAACGATTTATATTCTTTTGGGTATATACCCAGTAATGGGATTGCTGGGTCAAATGATTGTCCTGTTTTTAGCTCTTTGAGGAATAGCCACACTGCTTTCCACAATGGTTGAACTAATTTACACACCCAACAGTATATAACCATTCCCTTTTCTCCACAACCTTGAAAGCATCTGTTATTTTTTGACTTTTTAATAATAACCATTCTGACTGATGTGAGATGGTATCTCATTATGGTTTTGATCTGCATTTCTCTAATGATGAGTGATATTAAGCATTTTTTCATATGCTTTTTGGCTACATGTCTTCTTTTAAATATGTTTCTTCATGTCCTTTTCCCAGTTTTTAATGGGGCTGTTTGGTTTTTTCTTGTAAATTTAAGATCTTTATAGATGCTGGATATTAGACTTTTGTCAGATGCATAGTTTGCAAATATTTTCTCCAATTACGTAGGTTGTTTGTCTACTCTATTGATAGTGTCTTCTACTGTGCAGAAGCTTTTACCTTTTTGGGTTTTTTTGTTTGTTTGTTTGTTTGTTTTTTTGAGACGGAGTCACGCTCTGTCACCCAGGCAGGAGTGCAGTGGCACAATCATGGCTCACGGCAACCTCTGCCTCCTGGGTTCAAGTGATTCTCCTGCCTCAGCCTCCCGAGTAGCTGGGACTACAGGCGCCTGCCACCATGCCCGGCTAATTTTTTTGTATTTTTAGTAGAGATGGGGTTTCACCATGTTGGCCATGCTGGACTCAAACTCCTGACTTCAGGTGATCCGCCCACCTTGGCCTCCCAAAGTGCTGGGATTACAGGCATGAGCCACCACACCCGGCCTGCTATTACCTTTAATTAGACCCTGTTTGTCAGTTTTTTCAATTTTTTTTTAAAGAGATAGGGTCTCACTATGTTGGCCAGGTTGGTCTTGAACTCCTGGCCTCAAGTGATCCTCCTACCTCGGCCTCCCAAAGTGCTGGGACTACAGGCATGAGCCACCATGCCCAGCCTCTGTCAGTTTTTGCTGTGATTGCTATTGGTGTCTTTGTCATGAAATCTTTGCCCATTCCTATATCCAGAATGGTATTGCCTAGTTGTCTTCTAGTGTTTTTATAGTTTTGGGTTTTACATTTAAGTCTTTGATCCATCTTGAGTTAATTTTTGTATATGCTGTAAGGAAGAGGTCCAGTTTCAGTCTTTAGCATATGACTTGTCAGTTAGTTATCCCAGCACCATTTATTAAATAGGGAATCCTTTCCCCCTTGCTTGTTTTTGTCAGGTTTGTTGAAGATCAGATGGTTCTAGGTGTGTGGCCTTATTTCTGAGCTCTCTATTCTGTTCCATTGGTCTGTGTGTCTATCAGTACCATGCTATTTTGGTTACCATAGCCTTGTAAGTATAGTTTGAAATTGGGGAGCATGATGCTTCCAGCTTTGTTTTTTTTTTTTTTTTGTTCATTTGTTTTGTTTTTTGCTTAGAACTGCCTTAGATACTTGGGCTCTTTTTTGGTTCCATACGAATTTTTAAATAATTTTTTCTTGTTCTGTGAAAAATGTCATTGTCAGTTTTATAGGAATAGCATTGAATCTATAAATTGCTTTGGGCAGTATGGCCATTTTAATGATATTGATTCTTCCTATACATGGGCATGGAATGTTTTTCCATTGTTTATATCATCTCTGATTTCCTTGAACAGTGTTTTGTAATTGTCATTGTAGATATCTTTCACCTTCCTGGTTAGCTGTATTCCTAGGTATTTTATTCTTTTCGTGGCAATTGTGAATGGGATTGCATTCCTGATTTGGCTCTTGGTTTTGCTGCTATTGATGTATAGGAGTGCTAGTAATTTTTACACATTGAGTTTGTATCCTGAGACTTTGCTGAAGTTGTTTATCAGCTGAAGGAGCTTTTGGGCCAAAATTGTGGGATTTTCTAGATATAGAATAATGTCATCTGCAAACAAAGGTTCTTTGACTTCCTCCCTTCTTATTTGAATGCCCTTTATTTCTTTCTCTTATCTGATTGCTCTGGCCAAGACTTCCAGTACTGTGTTGAATACGAGTAGTGAGAGAGGGCATTCTTGTCTTGTGCTGGTTTCCAAGGAGAATGCTTCCTGCTTTTGCCCATTCAGGAAGATGCTGGCTGTGGGTTTGTCATATGTGGCTCTTATTATTTTGAGTTATGTTCCTTCAATATTTAGTTCATTGAGAGTTTTTAACATGAACGGATGTTGAATTTTATCAAAAGCCTTTTCTGCATCTGTTGAGATAATCATGTGATTTTTCTCTTTAGTTCTGTTTATGTGATGAATCACATTTATTCATTTATATCAATAAATGTGTATGTCGACCCAATCTTGCATCCCAGGGATAAAGCCGACTTCATTGTGATGGATTATCTTTCTGGTGTGCTGCTGGATTCGATTTGCAGTATTTTGTTGAGGATTTTGGCATCAATGTTCATCAAGGATATTGGTCTGAAGTTTTCTTTTATTGTTGCGTCTCTGCCAGGTTTTGGTATCGGGATGATGCTGGCCTTATAAAATGAGTTGGAGAGGAGTCTCTCCTCAATTTTTTGGGATAGTTTCAGCAGCAGTGATAGTAGTTCTTCTTTGTATATCTAGTAGAATTTGGCTGTGAATGCATCTAGTCCTGTGCTTTTTTTGTTGGGTAGGCTATTTATTACTGACTCAATTTTGGAGATTATTATTGGTTTGTTCAGGGAATCAATTTCTTCCTGGCTCAGTCTTGCAAGGGTATATGTATCCAGGAATTTATCCATGTCGTCTAGGTTTTCTAGTTTGTGTGCATAGAGGTGTTCACAGTAGTCTCTGATGGTTATTTGTATTTCTGTGGGATCAGTGATAGCATCTCTTGTTGTTTCTGATTTTGTTTATTTGGATCTTCTCTGCTTCTTCTTTATTAGTCTAGCTAGTGGCCTATCTATGTTATTTTTTTTTTTTTTAAAACCTAACTCTTGCATTTGTTGATCTTTTGAATGGGTTTTTTCATGTCTCAGTCTCCTTCAGTTCAGCTTTGATTTTGGTTATTTCTTGTCTTCTGCTAGGTTTGGGGTTGGTTTGCTCTTGCTTCTCCAGTTCTTTTTGTTGTAATGTTAGGTTGTTAATTTGAGATCTTTCTAACTCCTACTTGGGGAGTTCAGTGCTATTGTATATAGGTCCCCAATCTCTTCTGACTTGTAGAAGTCTGCTGTTAGCCTGATGGGGTTCCCTTTGTAGATGACCTGTTCTTTCTTTCTAGCTGCCTTTAACATTCTTCCTTTCATTTGGACCTTAGAAAATCTGACAATTATGTGTCTTGGGGATAGCATTTTTGTGTAGACTCTGCAAGGATTCTCTGTATTTCCTGAATTTGACTGTTGGCCTCTCTAGCAAGGTTGGAAAAGTTTTCATGGACAATATCCTGAGATACGTTTTCCAAGTTGTTTGCTTTCTTCCTGCCCCTTTCGGGGTGCCCGTGAGTCATACATTTGGCCTGTTTGCATAATCCTATATTTCTTGGACGTTTTGTTCATTCCTTTTCATCCTTTTTTCTTGATTTTTGTCTGACTGTCTTATTTCAGAAAGCCAGTCTTCAAGTTCTGAGATTCTTTCCTCAGCATGATCTGCTGTTAATACTTGTGATTGCATTGTGAAATTCTTTTAGTGTGTTTTTCAGCTCTGTCAGATCAGTTAAGTTCTTTTTTATACTGGCTATTTTGTCTGTCAGCTCCCGTATTGTTTTATTGTGATTCTTAGTTTCCTTGGACTGGGTTTTGCTGTTCTCCTGAATCTTGATGATCTTCATTCCTATCCACATTCTGAATTCTATTTCTTGTCATTTCAGCCAACTCAGCCTGGTTAAGAACCCTTGTTGGAGAACTAGTGTGATCATTTGGAGGACATAAGACACTCTGACCATTCGAGCTGCCAGAGTTCTTGCGTTGGTTATTTCTTATCTCTGCACGTGGGTATTCCTTTAACTGTGGTGTAGATTGAGTACAGAAAATTGACTTCTTTTCTGGATATTTTCACAGGTCTGAGGCTTTGTGCAGGGTCATTATTTGTAGCTGACTTACCTTTGGTTTCACAGAGGGGTAGGTTAGTGAGGTATTTTTGGTGTTGAAGCTTTGGAGTGTGATCCAGTAGGTGGCACTTAGGTGTAGTGGTCAGTTGGTAGGCTCTTGCTCAGTCCTGTGGCTCCCCTATATTTCCTCACAGTTGCAGCCATGCTCCCTCTCAATGCTGTGAAAGTGTGCCCTCCTCTCCCACTTGAGTGCTGCCTGTAGATTGTGGCTTGACACTCCCAGGCTTCCCACTGCAGCTCTGGGGTGTTCTTAGGGTTTATGTTTCCTCCCTAACTTGGAGGCATCAGAGGAATGAACTTTAGCAGTGGTTGTGGCTGAAAGTCTTTCACTTATCTTTCACTTATCTGGGGCCCTACCCCAGAGAGATACAGGTCGGCAATCACTTAGTGCAATCAGCCCTGAATGGGGGCTGTGGGCCCAAGCTGAGGGTTCCCTGCTGGGTGATAAGTGTGGGGTAAGGGAAGGTGAGGCATAGGTGGGGCCCGTGGGAGATGGACTGGGCTCCTCTCCTTGGGTAGACTGCTGCTTGTTGGAGGTGTGGATAAGGTACTTAGGGTCTTTGCTCCTTCATTAGTCTCAGGGTAGCAAGAGCAGTTCCACTGCAGAGGCACTGGCAGAGGGGTTTTCATTTGCCCCTGAGGGCTTCACCTCTGAGGGATGTGGAGCCACTGTTACTGGGAATGTTCAGCCAGTGGGGTGGGGCAGCTGAACTGCTGGCATTAGCTTGGAGCTCTGCTTGGGGATCGGGGGTCAAGGGCTCGCTTGGAAGAGAAACTGGTCTCCTCTTCATATGGTTACTGTGGTGTGCTGTAAGCTCAGGTGTAGCCCTCAGGCTCTTTGTTTCTTCCCCAGACCAAAGGCAGCAGGGATAGAACGGCTGCCGTGGTCGTGGCAGAGGAGCTGTTGAATGCCTCTGGGGTTCTCTCCCCAGGGAAAACCCTGGGCCACTTCCAATGGGTATAATCAGCTGTGGGTGGGGCAACTGTTCTGCAGTCATGAGCTGGGGGCCCTGCCTAGTGAAGAATGGGGGCCGGGGTTCCCAGGGAAGAGGGCTGGACTCCTCTCTATTGTGGCTGTGGCGTGCTGGAGGTGCCAGTGTAGTGACTAGGCCCTTTGTTCCTTCCCCAGCCCAAGGGCTGTTAGGGTTGTTCCACTTCAACTGCAGTAGTGGAGGGGTTGTGGGTTGACTCAGGGATTTCCTCCTTGGAGAAATGCTGGGCTGCCTTTGTGATTGAAGTGGTCAGGCGGGAGTAGGTTGGTTGTGCTGGAGTCCCAGGTTGGGTGGCCCTGCTCAGTGAGGAGAAGTGAGGACTGGGATCTGGGTAGAGAACAGCCCAGCCACTTTTCTGCAAGGTGGGTGCTCTGTGCTGGGGGTTTTGACCAGCCTGTGGTCCCCACAGACTCTCCCGGGCCTGGAGACAGT
Source organism: Hylobates moloch (assembly GCF_009828535.3). Lineage (NCBI taxonomy): Eukaryota > Metazoa > Chordata > Mammalia > Primates > Hylobatidae > Hylobates > Hylobates moloch. The sequence goes on along the minus strand of NW_026652291.1, from coordinate 58,238,753 downwards.
AAGGATAAAGGCTGTAAGACAGCAAAGATGGCAACCCACCCTTCCCACTGGGAGCTCTGTCTCAGGGAGTTTCAGAGCTGCTACTGGCTTGATAGCCCCAGTGGGGGGTGGCTGGAAATCCAGGCCAGGAAGACCCACCCAGTGAGGAGTTATGGGATTGGGACCCACATAACAAATAGTCTAGCCACTTTTCTGTAGGGCTGCTATAATATGCTCGGAGTCCATTCCAGTCCCTAGTCACCTCATTTTTTTTAGTATCTGAAGGTATTAACAGTGAAGGCTGCAAAACAACAAAGATGGTGACCCACGCCTCCCTCTGGGAGCTCTGTCCCATGGAGGTTTGGAATTGCTGCCAGCTGGAAAACACCTGAGGGGGTGGATGTAGACCTCGGTCAGGATGTTCAGCCAGAGAAGAGAAATGGGATCCAGGACCTGCATGAAAAAGCAGCCTGGCCATCTCTCCGTAGAGCTGCTGTGCTGTGCCAGGGGACTGCTCCAGTCCCTACTCATCTTGGACTTCCCAGAGCCAGATGGCAACAACAGCTAAGGCCGTGAGACAGCAAATATGGTGGCCTGCCATCCCTCTGGGAGCTCCATCTCAGGAAGATGAAATGCTGCTGCTGTGGCTGGCTGGAGTTCCAAGCCAGTGGGTCTTATCCTGTGAAGTGCCACGGAAGTAGGGCCTGCACACCATTGCTGCTCAGTCCCCTAGATTCAGCCCCTTTCCTAGAGATATGTACAGGGGTCTAGCCTTCTTTTTTTTTTTTTTTTTTTTAGATGAAGTCTCACTCTTGTGCCCCAGATTGGAGTGCAATGGCACGATCTCGGCTCACTGAAACCTGTCTCCCAGGTTCAAGCGATTCTCCTGCCTCAGCCTCCCGAGTAGCTGGGATTATAGGTGCCTGCTACCACGCCCGGCTAATTTTTGTATTTTTAGTAGAGACAGGGTTTCACCATGTTGACCAGGCTGGTCTCGAACTCCTGACTTCAGGTGGTCTGCCTGCCTTGGCCTCCCAAAGTGCTGGGATTACAGGCATGAGCCACCACACCCGGCCGGATCTAGCCTTCTTGGCCAGAGTTGCAGCTGCTTTTGTTTGAGAAGCCCAGATATCTAAAGCTCCTGGGGCTCCATGTGTGCCTGAGTGGCTGCTCTGCTGGGACTCCACGTAGCTCTGAGTGTCAGACCACAGGCCCTGGCGGAGTGAGTTCACAAGGGGATCTCCTGACCTGAGGTTTGCAAAGATCTTTGAGAGAAGCATGAGTCCCCAGGATTGCTCACTCACTTACTCACCACTTCCCTGGGTTGGGGAGGCTCCCCTTGCTCCATGTTGCTCCCAGGTGGACAGTTGTCCTGCCTTGCTTTTCTCCATCCTCCCTGGGTCCAGTTGTTTTCTTGACGAGTCCTAATGCACATACTTGGATGTTTCAGTTGAAGATGCCGTATTTACTTGCTCCTTCTTTTCTCCCAGTGGGAGCAACATCAACTAGCTGCTTCCAGTCAGCCATCTTGGCTAGCCCCACTTCAAAGCTATTTTTAAAAAAATAAATCAGAAATAACATTATTTATTTATCTAAATTAATGATATACCAAAATGATACAATCATGAACGTTTTGCACCTAACAACATAGCCTCTAAATACAAAAAGCAAAAACAGAACAGAACTTTAGGGAGAAATTTATAATCCAAAGTCACTGGAAGATTTTAATATTTTTCTATCTGAAATGGACTTGTTAAAAATTTGGTAGTGTAGAACATTTCATCCTTCAATTAAGATATACCTTAAGCCGGGCACAGTGGCTCATGCCTGTAATCCCAGCACTTTGGGAGGCCGAGGCGGGCGGATCACGAGGTCAGGAGATCGAGACCATCCTGGCTAACACGGTGAAACCCCGTCTCTACTAAAAATACAAAAAATTAGCCGGGCGAGGTGGCGAGTGCTTGTAGTACCAGATACGCGGGAGGCTGAAGCAGGAGAATGGCGTGAACCCGGGGGGGCGGAGCCTGCAGTGAGCCGAGATCGCGCCACTGCACTCCAGCCTGGGTGAAAGAGCGAGACTCCTTCCCAAAAAAAAAAAAAAAAAAAAAAGAAGATATACCTTTACCTATTTTATATGTATAATTGCATATACCTATATCAGAACTTAGTAGAGGGACCATGTATTAACCCACAAATTTCAGAATTAATATCACAAGACCCTCTTCTCATGTTGCTGTTCTGTCGGAGGCAAGCATACTGTTTGCTTACTCTTTTTAGTAAATCCAAGTGTTTTTTTCAAGTTTGGCTGCTCTGCTAGAATCTCCTCTCCCTTTTGCAATAGGTTAGGTCCCAAGGCCATGGTGTTCCTATCCAGGAGCCCCTGCAGCTATTTTCTCCTAAGGTCCTACAGAAGGGGGTCCCCAACCCCTGGGCCACAGACTGGTATTGTAGAACCAGGCTACACAGCAGGAGGTGAATGGTGGGTAAGTGAGCAAAGCTTCATCTGTATTTACAGCCATTCCACATCACCTGCATTACTGCCTGAGCTCTGCCTTCTGTCAGATCAGTGGCGGCATTAGATTGTCATAGGAGCTGGAACACTATTGCGAACTGTGCAATGTAAGGGATCTAGGTTGCATGCACCTTGTGAGAATCTAATTAATGCCTGATGATCTGAGGTGGAAGAGTTTCATCCTGAAACTATCCCGCCACTTCCCTCCCTTTACCCCAGTCTATGGAAAAATTGTCTTCCACAAAACCAGTCCCTGGTGCCAAAAACACTGGGGACTGCTGTCCTACAGCTCCCCGGACTTTGTAGTCTCCACAACTCCTCTCCTACTCAATTATTTACTAGTGATAAGGGTAAATTTTTATTCCTTCCAGAGAAGTCTACTACAGCAGATATAAACTATAATCCTTTATCAATAGGTCATCATTGATTACTAATGGATTAGCCTGGTATTATTTCCCTACAAAGAATTTTTGACTAGTACAATTTTATCTTCAGGTTCACTTTGTTCTGTTTTCTATCTCTTCCAGTCTCAGAAATTCCCAATCCTCACTTTGGGAGAGGGGTTAATTTGATCTGTCAGTAATATTTTAATTCAAACTCATCTTCTTGATCTTTCTCACTTTTCTATAGCTATTATTTTTGTTACCTGCTGGTCATTCCCCTCAAATAAAAAACAGTAAACTTTTTAGAGCAGTTATTCAAACTATTCCGAGGGGTCCTTGTGAGTTACACAGGGACTTTTTCATGTCCCGCCTATGAGGAAGAAAAAAAATTGAAAGAGGCTCCTATTTCTGTTATTTTGCATAGAGGGACTCCCTCTCCTTTTATTTGAGGAAACATATGGCTTCTCAAAAATCTGAAAAATACTGCCTTTTTAAACAACCATAACCCTCACAAAATTTTAGTATTTCTTAATTAATCATGTGGAAAATTACCAGCAAAAAACTCTTAGATTTACATAGAAGTTAAAATCTAAAGAATGGTGTATAATTGGTTCCAAAAAACCATAGAAAGAACTTCTATTTTTAAAAAACAAATTCATGGTTATTGCCCTTGGATCATACTTTATGAATCACTGTCTTAGAAGACAAAAGCAAAATTCTGAGGTGACAGCTAAGAAGAAAGGGATCCAGTTGCTTGGACAACTGAAGTCTTGTATTTTAGATGACATGATGTCAAAAGATATCCTTATTTTATGTATTTAAGGAATAACATTTTTCATTCCTCTCACAGCTGGAGACCAAACTCCTTTCAAAACGGGTCTCTCACTGTGTATCTACAACTCTCATCATAGAGACCCTTCTTAAAAGGAGTTTGGTTTCCAACTGTGAGAGCAAATGCCTGGGGTCTGTGGATGAGGGAGGCATAGGAAAGAAGCTCTATGTATACCCTCCTCCCTGGGATAGCACAGTGAGAGCACATGTGGATATGAAGGGCAGGCAGCCAAGGAAAGCAGCCAGTGAGATTCCTTGAGCAACAGTGATCCCAAACAATGGTTCTTAAACAGTAGGCTGCCTTGCCCAAGGTTCACAGGAGAAGCTTGTTATATGTGCAGATTCTAGGTCCCAACCCACAGAAAATTTGATCCAATAGGTCTATAGCTTGGCCCCAAAGTCTGGTGATTCTGACTGAGACAGGAGGTCTCTGAACCTCACTCTGAGAAACACTAAACCATGGGGTACTTGCAGGAGCAGACGGATCTTCCTGAGCCACATGTTTATGCATATCTCTTCCTAGCTTGCTGGACTTGTCCGTGTCCTGGGAAATCAGCCTGTGGGTAGGATGGTCATCCTGGACATGCTCTTCCCTCCAGAAGACCTATCTGTGGTTAACAGTTTCCAGAAATCTGGGTTACTACCTGGTGATAATCTAACACCAGAGCATTCTCTCCTTCAAAGTTGCTTCAGATGTCTTTCAGCAAACCATGTAATTCCAGCAAAGCGCCTGGCTTGATGTCAGAGCTGTTGCTGTGGGGGTCAGAACACAAGTCTTCCATAGAAACACAGCAAAGACAAAGCCAGACTCACTGTATTCATAGGCTGAGTCTGGGGATCAGAGCCTGCCACTGACTTTAGTCTCTCATGTCGTCAGAGGTGTGAGGCACAGCTGATCTTGTGCTGGCAGCAGCCACCCCAGAGCCATCTTTTCCCCTGGCAGCCCAGCAGCTCACCCCTGGGGAGGAGGATGTGTTCACTGATTAAAGTTTAAAAGGCAGATGAGGAAGTAGGACTAATTAGCCCCATGAAGGCCCATTAAAGTGTTTGAAAAGTTACTAGCATCTCTGAGAGTCTACCCATGAGGAAACAAGTGGCTGGGAAACAGGGAATGAGGGGACTAGATCCACACAGATCCCTGCAAATATGCTGCTCATTCGCCCCAAAACACTACTCCACCTTCACTCTAAACTTAACTCTTACGTGATTATCTGTATTTCCTCGACACTGGAAAACCAGGTTTTTCTTTCTTCTATGCCAGTTACCCAATGTACATTTGTGTTGTACGTTAGAGCTGAGGACCTTCCTGCCCTTCAAGATTATAGCAAAGTTAGAGGCATAATATGTGGTTCCCAAATATTTGGGAATTTTCTAGGTATCTTTCTGTTATTGATTTCTAATTTAAAAGAATATGGTCAGAGAATACATTTTGTATGACTTGATACTTCTGAATTTATTGAGACTTACTTTAAGGCCCAGAATAGGGCCTATCTTGGTGAATGTTCTATGTCCACTTGGAAGGAACATATACTCTGTTTTGTTGAGTGGAGTGTTCTATCTGTAACTGCCAATTAGGTCAAGTTGGTTGGTATTGTTGTTCGAGTCTTTCTAATCTGCTGTTAATCTCACCCAGTGTATGTTTTCATATCAGACATTGTAGGTTTCATCTACAGAAGTTTGTTTTCAGTCTCTTTTTATATCTTCTTGTCTTTACTTATTTTTCGTACATATGGAATACAATTATAATAACTGTTTTAATGTGCTTCTGTACTAACTCTAACATCTGTGTCATGCCTGGGTCAGTTTCAGTTGGTTGATTATTTTTCTTTTCATGGGTCATGTTTTCCTGCCTCTTTACAAATCTAAATAATCTTTTTTCAGATACTAGAGATTGTGAATTTTATCTTGTTGGGTGGTGGATATTTTTATAGTCTTATAAGGATCTTTGGTTCTGGGATGCAGTTAAAGTTATTTGGCAACAGTCTGAGCCTCTTGGTCTTGCTTTCATGATTTGTTAGGCAGGTCCACAGCAGGGTCAATCTAGGGCTAATTATTCTCCAATACTGAGGAAATAACTTCCGGAATACCCAAACCCCCATGAGCTATGAGCTTTTCCTGTTCAGCTGGTAGAACTGGCACTGGAATTGGCCCTCTGTAAGCACTGGGCAGTGTTCCCTCCAGTATTTTCAGGTTGTTCCTTCCCTGTCCTTGGGAAGTTTCTCCATATGATGTGCTCATCACTACTCTTTTTTTTTAAAACAAAAATTTTTTCATTTAAAAAAGTATTTAGAACACATAAAACAAGGCAACATTTCTCCTTTTTTCTCATCTCTGGTATGGGATCTGTTGGTGACTCCTCCACTGTTGCGCTGTTGCTTTCTGAGCCAGTGTTACTATCACTGGTTCCTTCCTCTGCCATACTGTCGATCCCCTCCTGCCCACTCTCTTTGTCTTAAGGAGTAGATGTGCCTTCTTCACTGTTCTGTTGGCTCTCTGTCATTTCTTCAAGGTGTGTCTCCTCTGTCGCCATTGGAATGTTCTCGTCGTCTTTCTTCTCCTCACCTTAGTTGGCCGCGTGCTCTTCCTCAGGAACGATGCTGCTCTGACTGCGCTTAGCTTGGTCTGCCACCTCCCTCTCCCTTTCCTCCTGCCTTTTGTGGGCCTGTTCCTCTGCCCGTGCAATCTCAGCTGCAATTTTCTCCATTTCCACTTCTACCTTCAGACTACACAACCTTTTAAGTTATTGCTAAATGAATCTGTGCTTTCCAGGAATTTCCTCCTCTTCTGGTATCGTTCCTCTATTTGAAGAAGTTCAGCTTCTAGTTTTTGGGGATGAACTATTAAGGACTGGACCTGTCGTTTGAGGACCTGCATTCCAGCTGTTGTGACAACTGACTGAACGTCTGGCACCACACTGTCACTAAGGATTTCGTTGATGAGGCTGTGGTTTCTCTGGAAACAGGCAGTGGCTGTATGCTTCATTGAAACGCCATCATCATAATCACCTGGATCTTCATCACGCTGAATGCTCATGTAAGGTTCTCCTTTCTCTATGCAAGACTGTCTCTGTCGACTTTCTTTCTCTAAGGCAGCTTCTGCACAACTCTTTTTTTTTTTTTTTTTTTTTTTTTTTTGAGACGGAGTCTCGCTCTGTCACCCAGGATGGAGTGCAGTGGCGTGATCTCGGCTCACTGCAAGCTCCACCTCCCAGGTTCACGCCATTCTCCTGCCTCAGCCTCCCGAGTAGGTGGGACTACTGGAGCCTGCCACCATGCCTGGCTAATTTTTTGTATTTTTAGTAGAGACAGGGTTTCACCGTGTTAGCCAGGATGGTCTCCATCTCCTGACCTCGTGATCCGCCTGCCTCGGCCTCCCAAAGTGCTGAGATTACAGGTGTGAGCCACCGCGCCTGGGCCTGCACAACTTTTTGCATTTATGTAAGCAAGGTACACGGGGGAATTATGATAGGACTTCATAGACTCATTGTACTCTATCTTTTCTTCTTTGTATTCGTTTAAATATTCTTGTTTTTCTTCATCAGTGAGATCTTGCCACATGCCACCAATAATCTTGCCAATCTCCCACAACTTTAGGTCAGGGTTGGAAGCCTTGACTTGGTCCCGGACCTTTCGGCTGTACCTCATGTAGGGCATCAGCAGCTTTCTGATGGTTTTGGAATCATAATACCAGAGGATGCCATGACCCGGCTGTTGGTGCCTGGGTTCCCTCCCAGCCTGTAGTTGTTGTAGGTGAGATGACTGTATGGATTGTATCCCACAAACCCTGATGTGCTGGGCGTTTGTGTTGCAGGAGCTGGGGTGGGAGGTGGGGCATAAGATGGTCTTTTTGACATTTTAGAAGATTAAATTCTCAGTTCCTGAGAGTGAATCTGAGACCCTGCAGGCAGAAAAAGCGCCCGCAGCTCTGGCTTCGCTTCCCTTTGTCCTCTCATCACTACTCTTACGAATACTTGAGAGACGGCCCTCTGGGGTTCTCCGTCTATGGAAATTTCACTGTCTAGTACTCTGTCATAGGAACATTGGCCCATAGGTCTTTCTAAAGTCCCAGCTCCTTCTCAAGTCAGAGTGTCCTCCAGGATCCTTCTCAGTCCACCCTCTCTGCCCTGTGGTCTGGAAACTCTCCAAAGGCAGTAAGCTGGGGCAACTGTTGTGTTCACCTCATTTGTTTCCCACCTCTTGGGGTCATTGTCTTTCATTGCTTCCTGTCTGAGGTCTTTACTGTTTTTTTTTTTTTTTTTTTGGACAGGAAGTAGAATTTATTGGTGAGTATTAAGAGGGGGTCAGCACATTGGAAGCCCTCATGAGTGCAGGGCCCGCCACTTGTCCAGAGGGCCACGATTGGGGATGTACTTGACCCCACAGCCATCTGGAATGAGCCGCTTCTCAGCCACCATGTCTTCAAATTCATCAGCATTGAACTTGGTGAAGCCCCATTTCTTTGAGATGTGGATCTTCTGGCGGCCAGGAAACTTGAACTTGGCCCTGCGCAGGGCCTCAATCACATGCTCTTTGTTCTGCAGCTTGGTGCGGATGGACATGATAACTTGGCCAATGTGAACCCTGGCCACAGTGCCCTGGGGCTTTCCAAAGGCACCTCGCATGCCTGTTTGGAGCCTACATTGGGGTAGTGCAAGGTCAGAAACATGAACATCCATCGGAAAGGCCTGTCTCCAAGGTCCCTTAGAGCAACCCATACAACCAACAGGCTGCGTACACTACCAAGGAAGCTGCTGTGTGCAGCCATTGCACACTGGGCCCCCATGAGGAAAGGAACTCAGTTGGCTTAATTGGCTGCAGATCTTTACTGTTTTATGTATTTTTTTTTTTTTTTTTTTTGAGACGGAGTCTCGCTCTGTCGCCCAGGCTAGAGTGCAGTGGCGCAATCTCGGCTCACTGCAAGCTCTGCCTCCCGGGTTCACGCCATTCTCCTGCCTCAGCCTCCCGAGTAGCTGGGACTACAGGCACCCACCACCACGCCCGGCTAATTTTTTGTATTTTTAGTAGAGACGGGGTTTCACCGTGTTAGCCAGGATGGTCTCGATCTCCTGACCTCGTGATCCGCCCGCCTCGGCCTCCCAAAGTGCTGGGATTACAAGCGTGAGCCACCGCGCCCGGCTGTTTTATGTATTTTTAAGTTATTTTCTTTTTAATTTTTGATGTGGTTTTAAGTAGGGGGGTAAATTTGATCCCCACAACTCCATCTTGGCCAGAAGTTAAAGCTTCCCATGGGTAAATTCGATTATAAGATTTCCGCAAATTTGGAGACTTACCATGGTCTGGCTATCTGTTGGTTTCTGTTTTTGCCTATCATGTCTTCATTCAGCACTGTGCAGATCTAACAGGAAATCTAATACCTTCTTTGCTACACACACATACCTCTTACACAAAGCATTCATGTTGAGAATCTATCAAAGATTTTTGTGGGTGATAAAAGAGAGGTTTATATTGAATTTATTCACACATCGCCAAATTGCTTTTATGGCTTTATTGTACTTAAAATTCTCTTTGGCTGACACCTAGGATAGCTCTCCGAATTTCACCCAGAAATCAGAAGTATATATATCTCGGCTCACTGCAATCTCTGCCTCCCAGGTTTATGCCATTCTCCTGCCTCAGCCTCCTGAGTAGCTGGGACTATAGGCGCCCACCACCACACCCGGCTAATTTTGTATTTTTAGTAGAGATGGGGTTTCACCTTGTTAGCCAGGACGGTCTCGATCTCCTGACCTCGTGATCCACCCGCCTCAGCCTCCCAAAGTGCTGGGATTACAGGCATGAGTCACCGCGCCCTGCCTGATGGCTGTAAGCTTTCTACATTGTTAAATAAAATACATCACAGTAAGCTTTTTAAAATATTTAATAATTGTAGTTCAATTAATTTTTTCATATATGGCATGTTGCCCTCATTCAATTGAACTATAAAGTTCATTGCAACGCATATTATCTTCTGTTCTTTTTGCACAGCAGAGTTTATTAGGCTGATGCAAAAGCCATTGCAGTTTTTGTTATTACTTTTAATGGCAAAAACCGCTAGTACTTTTGCACCAACCATAAATTTGTTTGATACATCAACAAATTAAAAATAAATAAATGGGCCAATTGAAAATATACAGGTTTTTTTTTGTCTTTATTTTACTTCATTTTTTTGAGACAGGGTGTGGTTCTGTTGCCCAGGCTGGAGTGCAGTGGTACAACCTTAGCTCACTACAATCTCTGCCTCCCAGGCTCAAGCAATCCTCCCACCTCAGCCTCTGGGGTAGCTGGGACTACAGGCTGGGGCTACAGGCTAATTTTTTTTTTAAATTTTTTTGTAGAGACAGGGTCTTGCTATGTTGCCCAGGCTGGTCTCAAATTCCTGGGCTCAAGTGATCCACCTTCCTCGGCCTCCCAAAGTGCTGGTATTATAGCCATGAGCCACTGTGCCTGGCTTAGATTTAGACTAAATAAGAGTTAAGCAGGGTTTCTGGACCCATGGTCAATATGCAAAAATCAGTTGTACCTCTACATAGCAGCAATAAACAGTTATAAAATATCTAAAAAAGATATTACAATAGAATAAATGTATCAAATACTGATAAATTATAAAATATGGGTGAGACCTCTTATTTTTAAAATATAAAACATTATTGAGAGAAAGTAAAGACGATCTTTTTTTTTTTTTGAGAGGGAGTCTCTCTCTGTCGCCCAGGCTGCAGTGCAGTGGCGCCATCTAGGCTCACTGCAAGCTCCGCCTCCCGGGTTTGCGTCATTCTCCTGCCTCAGCCTCCCGAGTAGCTGGGACTACAGGCGCCCACCACCACACCTGGCTAATGTTTTGTATTTTTAGTAGAGACGGGATTTCACTGTGTTAGCCAGGATGATCTCGATCTCCTGACCTCGTGATCCACCCACCTCGGCCCCCCAAAGTGCTGGGATTACAGGCGTGAGCCACTGCACCCGGCAAGAAGATCTTATATGTAGAGAAATATACAATGTTCAAGAATTGGAAAACTAAATTCTTATAAAAAGATATCAATTCTCTCCAAACTGATAAAGTATATACAGATTTAGTGCAATCCCAATTAAAATCACAATAGTTTTTTTATGGAACCTTACAATCTGAGTTTACAATTCATATAGAAATGCAAATGCAAACAATAACCTAAATGCTTTGAAAAATAAGGTGGGAGAACATAGTCTACTGGCTTGGATTTATGATAAAGCCGCAGTAATTAAAACAATGTGGTTTTGGTGCAAGGATGGATAAAGAGACCAATAAAACCAGAAATTCACACAACACACCCAACACAAAAATCTCGTCAAAATGTATACAAAATGTAAATACAGGTTCACAGTAGATCTAAGTGAGAAAGGCAAACAATACAACTATCAGAAAATAATATACAAAAATAACTTCATGTCTTTGAGACAGGAAAACATTTCTAAAACAGTTCATAAATATTACAAATCATAAGGCAAGGACTAAATTTGACTGTATCAACATTTAAACCTCAATTTATTAAAAGATATTTTAAAAGCAAAGAAAGACAAGCCAAAGGGTGGGAGAAAACATTTGCACACATATAACCAACAAATGATAAGCATCCAGAATATATGAACCAAACAGAAAAAGATAAATAACCCAGTGAAAAAAATAGACTAGAGGAACAAGCACTTCACAAAGAATTCAAATTGTCATTAAATCCAAAAAAAGATATCTCATTTATTAGTAATCAAGAAAACACTCATAACTCACACACCCACCAGTAGGATCCAACTATATATTCAGACTCAGACTGAATTATACTACCCACTCACCAATAGGATCCAACTATATATCATAATATATGCCAACTATATATTCACCTGAGTAGCAATAGCAAGGATTTGAATCAACTGGAAGTTTCAAACCTGTATTGTGTAAGTTTGTATAAGCACTTTGGAGCAGCTTGGCATTAGCTGCTTTAGTTGAAAATAGGCATATGTTGGCCAGGCGCGGTGGCTCACGCCTGTAATCCCAGCACTTTGGGAGGCCGAGGTGGGTGGATCATGAGGTTAGGAGATCGAGACCATCCTGGCTAACACGGTGAAACCCCGTCTCTACTAAAAATACAAAAAAATTAGCCAGGCATGGTGGTGGGCGCCTGTAGTCCCAGCTACTCGGGAGGCTGAGGCAGGAGAATGGCGTGAACCCGGGAGGCGGAGATTGCAGTGAGCCGAGATCGCGCCACTGCACTCCAGCCTGGGCGACAGAGAGAGACTCTGTTTCAAAAAAAAAAAGAAAGAAAGAAAATAGGCATATATTATGATCTAACAGCTTTGCTTGTGATATTCACCCAACAGCTATATGTGACCATGTACATAAGGGGACATGTAGAAGAATGTTCAGATAAGCCATTTTATTTTATTTTATTTTATTTTTTATTTTTTGAGGCAGAGTTTCCTCTTGTTGCCCAGGCTGGAGTGCAGTGGCACGATCTCAGCTCACTGCAACCTCTGCCTCCCAGATTCAAGCGATTCTCCTGCCTTAACCTCCCGGGTAGCTGGGACTATAGGCACTTGCCACCGCACCCAGCTAAGTTTTATATTTGTTTACTAGAGACGGGGTTTTCACCATGTTGGCCAAGATGGTCTCGATGTCTTGAACTCACGATCCGCCCGCCTCGGCCTCCCAAAGTGCTGGGATTACAGCTCTGAGCCACGGCGCCCAGCCAAGTCTATTTATTATAACCAAACAATGGGAACAGACCAAATGTCTATTTACAACAGGATGGATAATTAATTATGTGACATTCATTCATTAGAATACCATACAGCAATGAAAGTGAACAAATTATAGCTAACCACAGCATTAAGTGTCTTATGTGAACAAAGCCAGATGCTAAAAGATACATATGATTCCAATTATACAAAGTTCTTAGATTAGTTGGAAAAAGGATTCGAAAAGTAAAGAATTACCATAAAACTCAAGGAAATGACTACTTTTGGGGAGAAGCAGGTGACTCCAACTGGTAAAGGGCACAAGGGGAGCTACTGGGATGCTGAGAATGTTCCATTTCTGGAACTGGGTACTCATTGCATGCAAGGGTGTTCACTAAGGTAAACATTTATGTTTTATGCATTTTTTTTCTAAATGGGTGCTTTATTTGGCAATGAAAAAAATTCAAAAATACTTCTTGCAAACTTTAGTTTATGAACTGAGATTCATGTGAAATGCTAAGTATCTGATAAAGCATAAATTCTGGGTCTATTTCTTACTAATACCTAGAACTCTTTGAGAGAAAAAACATACACATGTTACCTAGAGTAAGAAATGAATGTGGCTCTCTATATGTCACTGAGCTGTATAAAGACACTGTTGTGTATTAGAGTTCTCCAAAGAAACAGAACCAGTATATACATACATATATATAACCATTTATATCTATGTATCAATATATACACACACACATATATACACATATATAGTCACGCATTGCTTAACAACAGAGATACATTCTAATAAAAACATTGTTGGGTGATATCTTTTTTTTTTTTTTTGAGCTGGAGTCTCATTCTGTCACCCAGGCTCCCAGGCTGGAGCGGCACGATCTCTGCTCACTGTAATCTCCGCTTCCTGGGTTCAAGCGATTCTCCTGCCTCAGCCTCCTGAGTAGCTGCGATTACAGGTGTGCACCACCATGCCTGGCTAATTTTTGTATTTTTAGTAGAGACAGGGTTTTGCCATGTTGTTCAGGCTGGTCTCGAACTCCTGACCTCAGATGATCTGACTACTTTAGCCTCCCAAAGTGCTATTACAGGCGTGAGCCGCCGTGCCTGGGCCTGTATATGAGGTCTGTCATTGACCAAAACATCAGTATTTGGGTTATAACTATATATATAGAGAGAGAGCGAGGGGGCTGGGTGGGGGCAGGAGAGAGAGAGAGATTTATTATTAGGAATTGAATCACATGATTATGAAGTCTCACAATCTGCTATCTGGGAGCTAGAGACTCAGTAAACCCGGCAGTATAATTCAGTCTGAATCTGAAGGCTTGAAAACCAGGAGGGCTAGAAGTGTAAATCCCAGTCAGACAGCAGAAGATGAGATGAGATGTCCCAACTAACTCAGGCAGGCAGGTAGCGAAAGGGGTGAATTCCTCCTTCCTTTGCCTTTTGTTCTGTTTAGGCCCTCAACAAATTGGATGGTGCCCACTCACATTGAGGAGAGCAATCTACTTTACTGGTCTGCTGATTCAAAGGATAATCTTGAAACACTCTCACAGACACACCCACAAATAATGTTTAATCTGGGCACCCCCAGGCCCAGTCGACACATATAATTAATCATTATGCCCTAGTAATAGATACAAACAATATTAGCCCCTCCACAGATATGAAATGAATATGTTTTAGCATTTATTTATTTATTTATTTATTGAGATGGAGTCTCGCTCTGTTGCCCAGGCTGGAGTGCAATGGCATAATCTCAGCTCACTGCAAGCTCCGCCTCCCGGGTTCACGCCATTCTCCTGCCTCAGCCTCCCGAGTAGCTGGGACTACAGGCACCTGCCACCATGCCCGGCTAATTTTTTTGTAGTTTTAGTAGAGACGAGGTTTCACCGTGTTAGCCAGGATGGTCTCGATCTCCTGACCTCGTGATCCACCCGCCTCAGCCTCCCAAAGTGCTAGGATTACAGGGAGCTTTTATTTTTAATTGTGGTTTATCTTTATTATTAATTTTTAAAATTAAAATTAATCTGTTCTTAAAATTTTCTCTAAAGTTGATAACATTGACCTATAAGATAAAGCCTAAATTCCTGAGGGCTGCCTTCTCATTCATCTCGTCTCTTGGTACCTTTCTCAGAGTTTATGCTCCAGAAACACTGATCTATTTGTATTATTTCCCAAAATACACTGTATTTCCTCAAGCCTTTTTTCTTTGCATCATATTGTACTCTTTGCTGTAACATTTTCCTTTGAAAATTTCTACACATTCTTCAAGTTTGCTGCTGAAATGCTACCTTCCTGTGAAGGCATCCTTTTGCTAAGCATCCATACTCCTAATAACTTTGTGCATACTTCTGTTAAAGGAATTATCTAAATTTCCAATAAGTATAAAATAATTCCTCTCCTTCTCCACTAGAGGGCAGAGACAGCTTTTTCCCCCATTTTTATTTCTAGCGACATGAGGGACTTATAATTAACTAGCCAAGTTACTGTATTTGTTGAGTTAATTAAGATGACTCTTAATCCATGACGCATTCTAGCTCCCTTCCCAGGGTTGTAATTATTGCACTGGTGGCAGTAAATCAGCTTTCTATAAGTTGTGCAATTTGGGGTTTAAAAATATCTCTAGGCCGACCCCTCCTTTCAGTAACAACGCATCCTCCAGTAACTGCAGGAACTTGTGAAGAATCAGAACACACCTGCGACTGCTAAGATGGCAAGTGAACTCAGGTTGCTGGCTCCTTCTTCTGAAATCAGTCCTGCAGTAAATATAAAGTAAGAGGTAAACATAGACTCCAGGAATTAACCATCATTACCACTACCTCTGTAAGAAACCCCAGGGAAAACTAGAGACTGTCTTGCACTAAAGTGTGTGAGAAGGAGTGGGAGAAGATGGGAGTGGGAAGAGCAGGGGAAGGTAGGGGAGACTGTGGTCTGGGCAGAGGGTAGCAGCCAGAGTGAAGAAAGGCTTCTTAAAATTCTGCTTCCCCCTTTCTGCAGGTTTGCTTTGGAACAGTTGTTGCCTTTGGCTTCACAGTAAAACTAGTGGCAACATCCTAGACCGCTGTGGATGGTATCTATGGAGGCTGTGTTAAGGAGCTCCAGTATGTTGCTTCTAACAACTGCATAATACTCAATTATTTTATCTGCTGCATCCTACTTTCCCAGTGCCGTACACAGTTTGTCTCCAAATTCCTTGGCAGTATTCCTGCAAACTTTCTCTTTTCTGTTTTTTGTTTTGTTTTGTTTTGTTTTGTTTTTTTTGAGACAGAGTCTTGCTCTGTTGCCCAGGCTGGAGTGCAGTGGCACGATTATGACTCACCTGTAGCTTCACCCCTCTGGGCTCAAGAGATCCTCCCACCTCAGCCTCCCAAGTAGCTGGGACTACAGGCACACATCACCATGCCTAAGTTTTTAAAAATTTTTTGTAGAGATGGGGGTCTGACTATGTTGCCTAGGCTGGTCTTGAACTACTCCTAGACTCAAGTGATCCTCCTGCCTTGGCCTCCCTAAGTGTTGGGATTACAGGTGTGAGCCACCACACACAGCCTTATTTCTTTTTCTGCTTAAATTAGCCAGTTAATGTCTGTTTTTTGTAACTATTAACCCTGACCTTTAGTGGAAACAAAACTGGAAGAAAGAAAAATATTAGGAGGTTATTAAAATAAACCAGACAAGACACAGTGATGATGCGGGCAAGAACATTTGAGGTATAAGAGTTGTTGGGCTAGGGATATATTTTGGACATAAAGAGGACAGGAAAGGGAGGAAAATAAAGTAACCAAGCATGAGTCCTAGGTTTTGGCCACAGCAACTGTAATGAATGGTGGTGTCATTTATCGAGACGGGAACTAATAAAGTAGAATTTTTATTTTTATTTTGTTTATTTATTTATTTATTTTAGGATGGGAATGTAAAGTTCTGTTTTGGAGGCGGGTGTGGTATCTCATGCTTGTAATCCTAGCACTTTGGGAGGTCAAGGTGGGTGGATCACCTGAGGTCAGGAGCTCAAGACCAGCCTGGCCAACATGGTGAAACCCCATCTCCACTAAAAACACAAAAATTAGCTGGGCATAGTGTTGCACACCTGTAATCCCAGCTACTTGGGAAGCTGAGGCTGGAGAATTGCTTGAACCTGGGAGGCAGAGGTTGCAGTGAGCTGAGATCACACCACTGCATTCCAGCCTGGGTGACAGAGTAAGACTCCGTCTCAAAAAAAAAAAAAAAGGTCTGTTTTGGTCATGCTATGTTTCTGAAGACCCCTATAAGACACCCAAGTGGAGATAACATATGTGTCTGGGATTCAGTACAGAAGTCCGGACCTGCAAACTTATAAAATCAGTAGCATAAGGGAGTATTTAACATCATGGGCCTGGATGAGATCATTAGGGAAATAGTGTACATAAAAAAGAGGACCAAGAAATGAAGCCAGAGGCAATAGATATTTAAATTGGGAAGACAAGGAGGATCCAACAAAGAAGACTAAGAAGCAGCAGCCAATGAAGTACAAAGAAACCAGAAGAATGTGGAGTCTCTGATAACAGATGAAAGCATTCTTTCAAAAAGTATGGTGAGGTCAAGTATATCACATGTCACTGAGAGTTCTATGAGATGAGAACAGAAAATTTAACATGAAATATAGGGAAATGGAGGTAATTAATAAAAATATTTTTAGGACAGTGGTGTGGAAAAAATCCTGGGATTTATTTCCTTTGTCGCTCCCTGACCCCAACTTTCTCCTTTTTCCTGCCTGGAACTAAGATAAAAAGAAGACTGAAGTTAGAATTGCCATATTGGGTCAAGAGGTGACCTTAAGGATGGAAGTTTTGCACTAAAGATGACACAGCAGGAAGACAGAAGGAGCCTGGGTCCCTAGTGACTGTATGGAACTATAATATCTACTTCTGGACTTCTTTCATATAGAGGAAAACAAACCTTATCTTATATATGCTACTTTAATTTGGGTTTTCTGTTATATGTGACTAGACCTAATTCCCACTGACATAGAAAGAGAGCAAGGAAAAGAGGCAGTGTCATGATAGAAAAAAAAAGTTTTTTTTTTTTAAATTGACAGATAACATTGTATATACACAACATGATGTTTTAAAACCTATATATATAGTGGAATGGCTAAATCAAGCGAATTAAGATGGAATTCCTCACAGTTGTCATTTTGTGGTGAGAACACTTGAAATCAGCTCTCTTAGAATGTTTCAGGAATACAATGTATTGTTATTAGCTATAGTCATCATGTTGTACAACAGATCTCTTGAACTTCTTCCTCCTATCTAACTGAAATTTTGTATCCTTTCACCAACATCTCCCCAACTCCCTCCCTACCACAACACTAGCCCTTGGTATCCCACATTCTACTTTCTACTTCTACGAGTTTAACATTTTTAGATTCCACACATGAGCGAGATCATGTGGGATTTGTCTTTCTGTGCCTGGCTTATTTCACTTAACGTCATATCCTCCAGGTTCATCCATGTTGTCTCAATGGACAGGATTTCCTTCTTTTTAATGGCTCAGTAGTATTCAATTGCATATATATGCCACATTTTGTTTATCCATTAATCCATGGATAGCACTTGGTTTGCTTCCATGTGAGTGGTAATACTATGAACATAGGTGCACACAAATATCTCTTCCTGATTTCAATTCTTTTGGATTTATACCCAGAAGTGGAATTGTTGGATCATACAGTAATTATATTTTTATTTTTTTGAGGGACCTTGATATGGTTTGGGTCTGTGTCCCCACCTAAATCTCATATGGAATTGTAAACCCCAGTGTTGGAGGAGGGGCCTGGTGGGAAGTGATCGTTCATGGGGGTGGATTTCCCCCTCGCAGTTCTTGTGATAGTTAGTGAGTTTTCACGAAATCCGGTTGTTTAAAAGTGTGTGGCACCTCCTCCTTCACTCTTCCTTCTTCTGCAGCGTGCCTGCTTCTCCTTCGCCTTCCACCATGATTGTAAGTTTCCTGAGGCCTCCCCAGCCATGCTTCCTGTACAGCCTGCAGAACTGTGAGTCAGCTAAACCTGTTTTCTTTATAAATTACCGAGTCTCAGGTGATTCTTTATAGCAGCGCGAGAAAGAACTAATACAGACCTCCATACTGTTCTCCATAATGGCTGTACGAATCTACATTTCTACCAACAGTGTGCAATGGTTCTCTTCTCTCCACATTCTCACCAACATTTATCTTTTCGCTTTTTGATAACAGCCACTTTAACAGTTGTGAGGTGATAGCTCTCTGTGGTTTTAATTTGCATTTCCCCACTGATTAATGATGTTGGGCATTTTTTCATATACCTGTTGACCATTTGTATGTCTTCTTTTGAGAAATGTCTATTCAGGTTCTCTGCCTATATTTTTCCGGTTGCCCAGGCTGGAGTGCAATGGTGCAATCTCAGCTCACTGCAACTTCTGCCTCCTGGGTTCAAGCGATTCTCTTGCCTCAGCCTCCTGAGTAGCTGGGACCATGGGCGTGTGCCATCACGCCTGGCTAATTTTTGCATTTTTAGTAGATACAGAGTTTCGTCGTGTTGGCCAGGCTGGTCTTGAACTCCTGACCTCAAGTGATCCACTCACCTCGGCCTCTCAAAGTGTTGGGATTACTGGCGTGAGCCATTGCACCTGGCCCTATTTTTAAATTGGGTCATTTGTTTTCTTGCTATTGATTTGAGTTCCCTAAATATTTTAAATATTAATCCCTCATCAGATACGTGGTTTGCAAATACTTTCTCCCATTCTGTAGGTTGTCTCTTCACTCTGTTTACTGTTTTCTTTGCTATGCAGAAGCTTTTTAGTTTGATGTAATCCCATTTATCTATTTTTGCTTTTGTTGCCCGTGCTTTTTGGGTCATATTAAAAAAATCATTGCCCAGAGCAATGTCATAGAGCTTTTCCTGTATGTTTTCTTCTAGTAGTTTCACAGTTTTAGGTCTTATGTTTTTTTTTTGTTTTGTTTTGTTTTTGACGGAGTCTCACTCTGTCACCCAGGCTGGAGTGCAGTGGTGCGATCTCGGCTCACTGCAAGCTCTGCCTCCTGGGTTCACACCATTCTCCTGCCTCAGCCTCCTGAGTAGCTGGGACTACAGGCGCCCGCCACCATGCCTGGCTAATTTTATTTTGTATTTTTAGTAGAGACAGGATTTCACCGTGTTAGCCAGGATGGTCTTGATCTCTGACCTCGTGATCCGCCCGCCTCGGCCTTCCAAAGTGCTGGGATTACAGGCATGAGCCACAGCGCCCAGCCTAAGTCTTTATTTTGAGTTGATTTTTGTATATAGTGTGAGGTAAGAGTCTACTTTTATTCTTCTCCATGTGGACATCCAGTTATCCCACTATTGTTTATTGAAGAGACTGTCCTCCCCCGCTGTGTGTTCTTGGCACCTTTTGTGAAAATCGGTTGGCTGTAAATATGTGGATTTATTTCTGGGCTGTCTATTCTATTCCATTGGTCAATGTATCTGTTTTTATGCCAGTACCATGCTGTTTTGATTACTATAACTTTGTAGTATATTTTGAAGTCACACAGTGTGATGCCACCAGCTTTGTTCTTTTGGCTCAAGATTGCTTTGGCTATTAGGGTTTTTTTTTGTGGCTCCCTATAAATTTCAAGATTTTTTCGTCTGTTTCTGTGGAGAATGTTATTGGTATTTGGTAGAGATTTCATTGAGTCTGTAGATCTCTTTGGGTAGTATGGACATTTTGACAATATTAATTCTTCTACTCCATGAACATGAATATCTTCCCATTTATTTGTCTTCTTCAATTTCTTTCTTTTGTTTTTTTTTTTTTTTTTTTTTTTTTTTTTGAGATGGAGTTTCACTCTTGTTGCCCAGGCTGGAGTGCAATGGTGTGATCTCAGCTCACTGCAACCTCTGCCTTCTGGGTTCAAGCGGTTCACCTGCCTCAGCCTCCTAAGTAGCTGGGATTACAGGCATCCACCACAACGCCTGGCTAATTTTTTGTATTTTTAGTAGAGACAGGGTTTCTCCATGCTGGCCAGGCTGGTCTTGAACTCCTGACCTCAGGTGATCCACCTGCCTCGACCTCCCAAAGTGCTGGGATTACAGGCGTGAACCACCTCAATGTTTTATAGTTTTCAACATCTATATCTTTCACCTCCTTGGTTAAACTTATTCCTAAGTATTGTATTGTATTGTATTTATTTTTGACACAGAGCTTTGCTCTTGTCACCCAGGCTAGAGTGCAATGGCATGATCTCAGCTCACTGCAACCTCCGCCTCCCAGGTTTAAGCGATTCTCCTGCCTCAACTTCCTGAGTAGCTGGGACTACAGGTGTGCACTACCACACCCAGCTAATTTTTGTATTTTTAATAGAGACGGGGTTTCACCATGTTGGCCAGGCTGGTCTCGAACTTCTGACCTTGCCCGCCTCAGCCTCCCAAAGTGCTGGGATTGCAGGCGAGAGCCACTGTGCCCAACATGTTTTATTTTATTTTCTGAGACGGTCTCACTCTGTCACCCAGGCTGGAATGCAGTAGAATGAACATGGCTCACTGTAGCTGCAGCCCCCTGGATTGAAGCAATCCTCTTGCCTCAGCCTCCTGAGTAGCTGGAACCACAGCTATGTGCCACTATGCCCAGCTAACGTTTTGATTTTTTTTTGTAGAGGCGGGGTTTTGCCATATTACCCAGGCTGATTTTGAATTCCTGGGCTCAAGTGATCCTCCTTCTTTAGCCTCCCAAAGTGCTCTAATTACAGACACGAGCCACTGCACCTGGCCTACTTTTTTTTCTGTAGCTATTGCAGATGGGATTTTCTTGATTTCTTTTTCAGATAGTTCACTGTTAGTGTATAGAAACACTGTTGATTTTTGTAATTGATTTTGTATACTTCAACTTTACTGAATTCATTTATTAGTTCCAGCAGTTCTTCTGTGGAATCTTTAGAGTTTTCTATATATAAGATCATGCTATCTGCAAACAGAGACAATTTGACTTCTTTCTTTCCAGTCTGGATGCACTTTATTGTTTTTTCCTCTTGGCTATTACTGCTCCGGCTAGGACTTCTAGTACTATGTCGAATAGAACTGGCCAGAGGGGGCCTCCTTGTCTTGTTCCTGATCTTAGAGGAAAAACTTTCAACTTCTCCTTACTGAGTATGATGTTATTGAGTATGATGTTAGTTATGGGTTAGTTGTATATGGTCTTTACTGTGTTGAGGTACATTCCTTGTATACCTAATTTGTTGAGTTTTTATTATGAAACAATGTTGATTTTGTAAAATACTTTTTCTGGATTTATTGCAATAATATATGGTTTTTCTCCTTCAGTATGCTAGTATGTTGTATCACATTTATTAATTTGCATATTTTGAACCTTTCTTGCATCTCAGGGATAAGTCCCGCTAGATTATGGTGAATCATCTTTTCTTCTGGGCTGTTGAATTTTGTTTGCTAGCATTTTGTTGAGGGTTTTTTTAATTTAAATTTTTTGTGGGTACATAGTAGGTATATATATTTATGGGTTACAGGAGATATTTTGATATGGGCATGTAACGCATAATAATCACATCAAGGTAAATAGCGTATCCGTCACCTCAAGCATTTATCCTTTGTGTTTCAAACAATCCAGTTACATTCTTTTAGTTATTTTTAAATGTACAATTAGATTATCTTTCACTCTGTTGTGCTAGTAAATACTAGGTCTTATTTATTCTTTCTGTTTTTTGTACCCATTAACCATCCCCCTCCCCTCACCCTGACTACCCTTCTCAGCCTCTGGCAACCATTCTTCTACTCTCTATCTCCACATCCATGAGTTCAGTTGTTTTCATTCTTAGCTTCCACAGATAAGTGAGAACCTTTACTGAGGATTTTTGCATCTATGTTTATCAGGAATATCAGCCTGTAGTTTTCTTTTTCTGTAATGTCCTTATCTGGCTTTGGTATCAGGGTAATGCTGGCCTCATAAAATGAGTTTGAAAGTATTCCCTCCGCTTCAGTTTTTTTGAAACAGTTTGAGAAAGATTCGTATTAGTTCTTTAAATTGTTGGCAGAATTCAGCAGTGAACCATCAGGTCCTGGGCTTTTCGATGGAAGATTTATTATTATTATTATTAATCTTCTTACTTGTTATTGGTCTCTTCACATTTTCTGTTTCTTCAAGCTTCAATCTTGGTAGATTATATGTGTCTATGAATTATCCATTTCTTCTAGGTTATCCAATTGGTTTACATATAATTGCTTATAATAGTCTCCTATGATCCTTTTTATTTCTACTGTATCAGTTGTAATATCTCCTTTTTCATTTCTGATTTTATTTATTTATTTGAGATAGAGTCTCATTCCGTCACCCTGGCTGGAGTGCAATGTGTGATCATAGTTCACTGCAGCCTTGAACTCCTGGGCTCAAGGAATTCTCCTGTCTCAGCTTTCCAAGTAGCTGGGACTACAGGCACAAGCCACCATGCCCAGCTAAGTTTTCTTTATTTTCTGTAGAGACAGGGTCTTGCTTTGTTCCCCAGGCTGGTCTTGAACTCCTGGCCTCAAGTGATCCTCCCACCTCAGCTTCCCAAAGTGCTGGGATTACAGATGTGAACCACTGTGACAGGCCTGATTTTATTTATTTGAGTCTTCTCTTTTTTTCTTAATCTAGCTGAAGGTTTATTGATTTTGAAATCTTTTAAAAAAACAAACTCTTCATTTTGTGATGTGGTTTGGCTGTGTCCCCACCCAAATCTCATCTTGAATTCCTACATGTTGTAAGACGGACCTGGTGGGAAGTAATTGAATCACGGGGGCAGGTCTTTCCTGTGCTGTGCTTGTAATAGTGAATAAGCCTCACAAGATCTGATGGCTCTATAAGGCAGAGTTTCCCTGCACAAGCTCTGTCTTTGCCTGCTGTCATCTATGTAAGACGTGACTTGCTCCTCCTTGCCTTCCACCATGACTATGAGACTTCCCCAGCCATGTGGAACTGTAAGTCCATTAAACCTCTTTCTTTTGTAAATTGCCCATTTTTGGGTATCTTACCAGCAGTGTGAAAATGGACTAATATGTTTTGTTAATATTTTTTGTTTGTATAGTCTCTATTCCATTTATTTCCACTCTTATTTTTATTATTTTCTTTCTTCTACTAAATTTGAGCTTAGTTTGTTCTTGTTCTTCTAGTCTCTTGAAATGCAATGAGATATTAGATTGTTTATTTGAGATCTTTCTTCTTTTTAGGCATTTATTGCTATTGACCTCTGCTGCTCATCTTGTAAATTTTTGTTTTTGTTTTTTAGAGAGACAGGATCTCACTCTTTCACCTAGGATGGAGTCCAGTGGTGTGATCATAGCTCACTGCAGGCTCCAACTCTTGGGCTCAAGTTATCCCCCTGCCTCAGCCTCCTGTGTAGCTGAGACTACAGGTGTGCACCACCACAAACAGCTAATGCATCTCATAAATTTTGATATGTTATGTTTCCATTTTCATTTGTCTCAAGATATTTTTAATCTAACCCGCCCACACCTTTTTAGAGATTGGGGTCTTGCTATGTTGCCCAAGCTGGTCTCAAACTCCTACGCTCAAGCAATCCTCCTGCCTTGGCTTTCCAAGGTGCTGGGATTGCCAGTGTGAGCCACTGTGTCTGGCCTCTTAAATTCCCTTTTAATTTCCTCACTGACCCATTAGTTGTCTAGGAACATAATATTTAATTTCCATGTATTTGTGAATTTTCTGAAGTTTCTCTTGTCACTGATTTCTAGTTTTATACCATTGTAGGCAGAAAAGACACTTGAGATAATTTCAATCTTCATAAATTTGTTAAGACTTAGTGTTTGTGGTTTGACATTTGATCTATCCTGAAGAGTGTTCTATGTGCACTTGAGAAGAATGTGTATTCTGCTATTGTTGAATGTATGTCAAATCTGTATATATCTGTTAAGTTTATTTGGTCCAGAGTGTAATTTGAGTTCAATGTTTCCTTATTGATTTTCTGTCTGAATGATCTCTCCATTGCTTCAAGTGGGATATTGAAGTCTTCTATTACTATTGTATCATAGTCTATTTTTCCCTTCAGATCTATCCATATTTGCTTTATATATTTAGGAGCAGCAGTCCCAACCTTCTTGGCACCAGGGACTGATTTCGTGGAGGACAATTTTTCCACAGGTGGGGAGAGGGAGGACAGATGGTTTTGGGATAAAACTGTTCCATCTCAGATCATCATCAGGCATTAGACTCTCATAAGGAGTGCACAACCTAGATGCCTCACATGCACAGTTCACAATAGGGTTCGCACTCCTATGAGAACCTAATGCCACTGCTGATCTGACAGGAGGTGGAGCTCAGGCAGTAATGCTTGCTCACCTGCTGCTTATCTCCTGTTGTGTGGCCCAGTTCCTAACAGGCCACTGACTGGTACTGGTCTGTGGCCCAGGGGTTGAAGACCCCTGTTTAGGAGCTTTGATGTTGGGTGAATATACATTTACAATTGTTGTACCCTCTTACTGAATATTGAATTGACTTGTTTCATTGCATAATGAGCTTCTTTGTCTCTTTTTATAGTTTTTTTTTTTAGATGGAGTTTCCCTCTTGCCACCCAGGCTGGAGTGCAGTGGCATGATCTCAGCTCACTGCACCCTCCACCTCCCAAGTTCAAGTGATTCTTATGCCTCAGCCTCCTGAGTAGCTGGGATTACAGGTGCCCATCACTATGCCCAGCTAATTTTTGTATTTTTAGTAGAGATGGGGTTTCACCATGTTGGCCAGGCTGGTCTTGAACCCCTGACCTCAGGTGATCCACCTGCCTCGGTCTCCCAAAATGCTAGCATTACAGTGGTTGCCACTGTGCCTGGCCTTCTTTTTATAGTTTTGATTTAAAGTCTGTTTTATCGGATATAAGCACAACTACTCCTTCTCTCTTTTGTTTCCACTTGTGTAAAATGCCTTTTTCTATCCCTTCACTTTCAGTTTATATGTCTTCTTACAGGTGAAGTGAGTCTCTTGTAGGCAGCATACAATTGGGTCTTTTTAAAAAAAAAAAAAATCCATTCAGCCACTGTATGTCTTTTGATTGGATAATTTACTACATTTACATTCAGGGTAATAATTGATAGATTAGGACTTAACTGCCATTTTGCTAATTGTTTTCTGGTTGTTTGTAGATCGTTTGTTCCTTTCTTCCACTTTTGCTATTTTCCTTTGTATTTAAGAGATTTCTGTAGTGGTATGTTTTGATTTTTTACTCTTTATTTTTTGTGCATCTACTATAGGTTTTTGCTTTGTGGTTACCATGAGGCTTATAAAAATATCTAATAGTTATAACAGGCTATTTTAAGCTGAAAATAACTTAACTTTGATTACAAAAAAAACTCTACACTTTTACTCCACTTTCTCATTTTGAATTTTTGATGACACAATTTACATCTTTTTTTCTTTCTTCTTTTTTGAGACAGAGTCTCGCTCTGTCACCCAGGCTGGAGTGCAGTGGCGTGATCTCTGCTCACTGCAAGCTCTGCCTCCCAGGTTCACGCCATTCTCCTGCCTCAGCTTCCCAAGTAGCTGGGACCACAGGCGCCCGCCACCACACCTGGCTAATTTTTTGTATTTTTAGTAGAGACGGGGTTTCACCATGTTAGCCAGGATGGTCTCGATCTCCTGACCTCGCGATCCGCCTGCCTTGGCCTCTCAAAGTGCTGGGATTACAGGCGTGAGCCACCAAGCCCGGCCACAATTTACATCTTTTTATATTGAATATCCCTTAATGAATTAATCAGCTATTATTGTTTTTAATAATTTTGTCTTTTAGCCTTCATACTAAAGATATAAGTGACTTATATACCAAAATTACAGTATTAGAGTATTATGAATTTGACTCTGTACTTACTTTTATCAGTGAGTTTTATACTTTAATATGTTTTTGTGTTACTAATTTGCATCCTTTTCTTTCAGCTTGAATAACTCTTTTTAGCATTTGTTGTAAGACACATCTGGTGGTGATGAAATCCTTCAGCTAAAACAACCTTTTTATAAAGATGGGAGATACTATAACATATTTTTAGAATAATAGGAATAATCCTACAGAGGAAGAATTTGATGATGCAGAACAGAGAGGGTATAATCAGAGGAGCAAAATCTGTGAGTAAAGAAGAGAGATTGGAGTCTAGTATACAAATGGGGGGATTGGTCTTTGATAGTAGTGAGAAAAAATTATCTACTGTAATAGGTGAGAAGGTAGGCAGGCTACAGATCCAAGTAGTTTGATAGCTGTGGTAAGGGAAGATGAATCAGTTGTCAGTTGGATTCTTCTATTTTCCCAGTGAAATATAAAGTGACTTACAAAATTAATTATGGTCATTTCTAAAATGGAGATAATAGTGTTTGCTTCCAAGGGTTAATGTTCATGCGTGTAGCCCCCCTAAAGTATGTAGGCCATGGCTAAATTTGCTGTACTGAAATCTTGACTAGGCCGAATAGCTCAGCAAGAAACAAAACTCAGAACTAGCCAAGTTATGTAAGATGCTTCGTATGTGTTTCATAACTACGTTGTATTTCTATGGCACAGAAACAATATATGAACCTAGAATGCAGGTGTTGTTAGTTGTAGTGACTAAGTCTGATAAATACTCTCTCCCAAGGTCCCCAAAAGAAGAAAGATCTGCTGTTCTCTGCCCTTACTAATGAAATCACTGAACTTTAGGTGCCATTCCATGAGTAACATGGGAAAGTCTGGGAAGCTATTCCGCTTTTTTCTCATTTTCAAAGTCCTCATTCTCTCACCTTCAAAGTCCTTGAACTTTGGCCAGCTCTTATAGCCTGTTCTAGCCTATGTGTTCACTTTGGAATTTGTGTTATCATTCGATTTGACACAGGTTGTTGGGGGAAATGAATGGTTAAAACAGTGCATTAAATTAGTTACATCTTTTGTGTAATAGGAAAAAAACAAACTGTTTTTTCCCACTATGCTCTCAACATAACACTTCTGGAACAAGATATGTGAGCTTCTCTCTCATACCAACCAATTATTCGACATCAACTGGGTGTCTTACAATTTAATTCAGTCTTGACACTATCTACCTGGGGTTAGGGTCAGATCTCACAAATTATGGACTCAGTCCCACAGACTTCAGATGCCAGTGGCAAGTCTGGATCTTTGGAATTTCTGACCAACTAGCTATAAATTGGAGGTTCCCTTGACCCCATCTCAGGTTTGATAATTTGTTAGAGCAGCTCCCAGAATCAGGGAAACACTTACTTAATGTTTACTGATTTATTGGCAAGAGTATTACAAAGTATACAGATGAACAGCCAGATGAAGAAGTACATAGGGCAAGGTATGGGGAAAGAGGCATGGAAGCTCCTTGTCCCCTGGGGGTACCCCACCCTTCAGTGTTCAGCAACCGGGAAGCACTCCAAACACCGTTCTTTTGGAATTTTATGAAGGCTTTATTATATAGGCATGATTGATTCATTGGCCATTGGTGATCAACACAAACTTCAGCTCTTCTCTCCTCATGGTGGTGGCAGAAGCACTGGCTGAAAGTTCCAACCCTCTAATTACACGGTTGGTTCCCCAGCATCCAGCCCCTATTCTAAGGCTGTCCAGCCCCCAGCCACCAGTTTTCTCCTTAGAACACAAAAGACACTTATCACTTTGGAGATTCTGAGGGTTTAGTTCTTAAGTCACAGTATTCATCAATCCCTCTTGGTTCCTGTTATACTTCCCTTATGCTTAGAGGTCATATGGAAAAATGTCACATCCAATGTGGGAATCTTTATGACAATGTCTTTGGGATGGCTTTCTTGTGGACTCACAATTTGCATTTGGTTGGGAGCCCACTGCCTTAGCTGAGTGATCATTCCTAATATTGGGTAGAAACCTGTCTTCAGGTTAGGTTTTACCTATTGATAGCTATTCTGCTCTCTGGAGTCACATAGGTCTTTATATATGGTGATCATTTTCATTTCACCAGGTTTTCTCTTCAGGCTAAACAACCACTAGAACAATGTTTTTCAATGTAGGTTCTTTTGCTTCAGGATCAACTAAAGATCTCAACATCTCTGGGATGGAGCTCCAGAATTTGCATTTCCAATTAGCTTACCAAGTGATTCCTCTGCACTCTAATGTTTTAGGACCATTGCACTAAACTATATAAGTCTAGGGACCATACCCCTCTTTCTCACCACTGTAATCCCCACACTTAACACAGTGCCTAGAATGTAGTGCTTGATAGTTATATATTGACTGACTGACTGAATGAATGGATGAATTCTGGCAATTGGTATAGATTATCTCTTGAGAAACCATGTTGCCTTTACCTTAGGGCAATGGTTCTGAAACTTTTTGGTTTCAGGACCCCAAAGGGTTTACCATAGAAACTTCTAGAAAATGCAAGACTATACAAGCACATTTCCTGTTAGCCATTAGAGTGATGATGTTATCACATGTCTTGTAGCCTCTGGAAAACTCCTCTGCATACTCAGAATGAAAGTAAAATAGGCAAAACAAAACAAAACAAACAAACAAAAAAATTTGGTATTAGGCAGGGCACCATGGCTCACACTTGTAATCCCAGCACTTCGGGACACCAAGGCAGGCAGATCACTTAGGCCAGGAGCTCGAGACCAACCTGGCCAACATGGCAAAATCCCATCTTTACCAAAAAAATACAAAAATTAGCTGGGCGTGGTGGTGCATGCCTGTAGTCCCAGCTGCTCAGGAGGCTGAGCCATGAGAATCGCTTGAATCCAGGAGGGGGAGATGGCACTGAACCAAGATCGCACCACTGCACTCCAGCCTGAGCAACAGAGAGAGATTGTGTCAAAAAAAAAAAAAAAAAGAAAGAAAGAAAAAAGAAAAAGAAAAAAAATCTTGGCATTATTATGAAAATAGTTTTGACCTCCTAGACTTCTTGAAGGGACTATACTACACTTTGTGAACTACTGCCTGAGGGGATATTTTGGCTGCAGAGGCAGTATAAAATATAGTGGTTAAGAGCATGAATTCCAGAGTAAAGTCACCTGGATACAAATTGGCTCTGTCGCTTACTAGTTATGTGACATTAGTAATCTGAGACATTACTCAGCCTTCCTGTGCTTCATTTTTCTTATGTGTAAAACAGAGATGATAACAGTGCTTGCTTCTTAGGGGTACTGTGAGGACTAAATGAGTTAAAACACTAAAATGCTTAAGACAGCGCCAAATATATGTTAATACTAAGCATGACAAAGGTCTATGTAAATATTGTTATTAACAATGTCTTTATTATTATCATTATAGATACTACATGGTTGTGCATAACTATTATTACCCCAGGCCCCTTCCAAAGGCCTTTTCGTGAACACAAACCATACTTGCAGCCCATTAGTCCTGCAACCCAGTGGCCAGCCAGAATCAGAGGCCACAAATTTGGACAACAGTTCTCTTACTCCTTTTCTGAGTTATTTTTAAACTCCCTGACTCTGTGTGTTGCAAAAGCAACTTTATTGCAAAAGCAACTTTTAGTCTGTATCTTCTAATATAATTTTGTGGTGTCCTCATTCTCTTCCATTTTTGAAAGATACTCCTCAGCGAGGCATGGTGGCTGGTACCTGTAGAATCAGCTACTTGGGAGGCTTAAGTGGGAGGATCGAGGCAAGAGGAACTCTGGAGGCCAGGAGTTCAAGGCTGCAGTGAACTACGATTGTACCACTGGACTCCAGCCTGGGTGACAAAGGGTGACCCTGTCTTTAAAGCAAAAGGAATTTCTCTCCTACAATAATACATATTTGACTCTGCTAGACAACTATGCAAGAGATTTTTTAAAAATTTCTTTTTTCCCCTGCCCTTTGAACCACCATGCCTGGCCTGTTTTTATTTTTATTTAATTAATTAGTTAATTTTTTGAGACAGAGTTTTGCTCTTATTGCCCGGGCTGGAGTGCAATGGCACAATCTCGGCTCACTGCAACCTCCACCTCCCAGGTTCAAGCGATTCTCCTGCTTCAGCCTCCCGAGTAGCTGGGATTACAGGCATGTGCCACCATGCCTGGCTAATTTTGTATTTTTAGTAGAGACGGGGTTTCTCCATGTTGGTCAGGCTGGTCTCGAACTCCCGACCTCAGGTGATCTGCCTGCCTCGGCCTCACAAAGTGCTAGGATTACAGCCGTGAGCCACCGCTCCCGGCTCTATTTTTATTTTTTAGAGGCAGAGTCTCACCATGTTGCCCAGGCTGGCCTCAAACTCCTGGGCTCAAGTGATCCTCTCTCCTCAGACTCCTGAGTAGCTGGGACTATATATGGATGACACCGCACCTGGTCAGCATTTGTTTTCTTTATTTTTTAGAGATGTTGGCAGGGGGAGGAGTTCTTACTATGTTGCCGAGGCTGGTCTTGAACTACTCGCCTCAAGGGATCCTCCTGCCTCAGCCTCCCAAGTAGCTGAGATTACAGGTGTGAGCCATATTCCCAGCTCAGAATTTTAAAAAATGTCTAAGCACATGTTTACTGGTCTCTCTGAACATCCTCCTCCTCACTCTTCCTCCTTCATTTTAATAGTTTCTAAATTGTTTGATGTTATTTATCTTTAAAACTCTTTCAATTTTCCCCCAACTAAAGGTTTCATTTAACCAGTAAGAAGAATTTTGGGGGCTAGGCACCGTGGCTCATGCCTGTAATCCCAACACTTCTGGAGGCAGAGAGAAATGGATCACTTGAGGTCAGGAGTTCAATACCAGCCTGGCAAACATGTTGAAAACCCGTCTCTACTAAAAATACAAAAAGTATCCAGGTGCAGTGGTGCACACCTGTAATCCCAGTTACTTGGGAGGCTGAGGCAGGAGGTTTGCATGAACCTGGGAGGTGGAGGTTGCAGTGAGCTGAGATCATGCCACTGCACTCCAGCCTGGGTGACAGAGTGAGACTCTGTTTCAAAAAAACAAAAGGAAAAAAAAAGAGAATATTTGACTCAATATATTGATAATATTGAGCTCAATATATGTAAGAGAATCTTTTAAAAATATTTAAAACTCAGATTATGAAAGTAATATATGGCTGGGTGCAGTGGCTCATGCCTATAATCCCAGCACTTAGGGAGGCCAAGGTGGGTGGCTTGCTTGAGTCCAGGAGTTCGAGACCAGACTGAGCAACATGGTGAAATCCCATCTCTACTAAAAATACAAAAAAATTACTGGGCATGGTGGCTTGTGCATGTTGCCTCAGCTACCCAAGAGACTGAGGTGGGAGAATCACCTGAGCCCAGAGGTCAAGGCTGCAGTGAGCTGTGATTGCGCCACTGTACTCCAGAGCCTGGGTGACAGAGTGATCCCTTGTCACATACACAGAAATAAAAGAAAATATAAAAATTAAAATGAAACAAAAAAATAAAGTAACGTATATTCACTAGAGAAATTTTGAAAATACATTTTTTAAAAAGTAAATAAAATTCACTTATGATCACTCCATTGAAACATAACCACTAATAATATATTGGCATATATTCTTTCAGTAGTTTTTTTTCTATGCAATATGTGTATTTTTGCAATAAAATTGAGATCACTCAAATATAGTGTTTTGGTTTAATAATATACAAATATATGATGGCCACTTCCCCTGTTTCATTAGATATTATTCTACAGCATGTTTTAAAAGGACTCGAGTAATCTAGGATTGCTGTAGAAAAATTAGAACATTAGTCCTAAATGACCACCCATGGACAACTAGAGTAATTTGATATTTATCTTTCCATACCTTTTTTTTCTGTGCATATACTTGTAGAAAAACAAGACCAACTATTTCTACTGTGGGTTTTTTGTTTTGTTTTGTTTTTGTTTTGAGACAGGGTCTCACTCTGTTGCCCAGGCTGGAGTGCAGTGGCACGATCTCGGCACACTCCAATCTCTGCCTCCCAGGTTCAAGTGAGTCTCCTGCCTTAATCTCTCAAGTATCTAGGATTACAGGTGCGTGCCACCATGCCCGGCTAATTTTTGTATTTTGGGTAGAGACGGGGTTTCACCAGGTTGGCCAGGCTGGTCTCGAACTCCTGGCCTCAAGTGATCTGCCCACCTTGGCCTCCCAAAGCACTGGGATTGCAGGCGTGAGCCACCATGCCTGGCCCTCTACTGTTTTGTAAGATGCTTTTTTTTTTCCCTATGATAAAATTCACATAATATAAAATTCACCATTTTATCATTTTAAAGTGCACTATTCAGTGTGGCATTTCGTACATTCACAGTGTTGTGCAACATCACCATTATCTACAGTAGTTCAATAAAATTTTCATTTTAAAATTCCATAACCATTATAAGCATTCATTCCCCATTTTCTCCTTTCCCCAGCTCCTGCTAACCCTAACATGCTCTTCCATTTCCATGGATTTATCTGTTTTGGATATTTCATATAAATGAAATCATACAATATGTGGCTTTTTGTGTCTGCTTTTTTCACTTAGCATAATATTATATAGGTTCATATATGCTGTAGCGTGGTTAAATAATAAATATGTCATTTCATCATATGGATATATATCACATTTTGCTTATCCATTCATCAGTTGATGGCTATTTGAGTCATTTCCACTCTTTGCTGTTGTGAATAGTGCTGCTATGAACATTCATGTGCAATTGAGCACCCATTTGGTATATACCTGTGAATGGAATTGCTGGTCATATGGTAATTCTGTGCTTAACCTATTGAAGAGCCACCAAACTATTTTCCACAGTGATTGCAGCATTCTGTATTCCTACCAGCAATATATGAGGGTTCCAATTTCTCCACATCCTTGTCAACACTTGTTATTTTCCTTTTTTACTGAGACGGGATCTCTGTTGCCCAGGCTGGAGTGCAGTGGTGTGATCACGGTTCATTGCAGCCTTGACCTCCCAGGCTCAAGGGCTCCTCCAACCTCAGCCTCCTGAGCAGCTGGGACTACAGGCACATGCCACCACGCCCAGCTAATTTTAAATACATTTTTATAGAGATGGGGGTCTCACCATGTTACCCAGGCTGGTTTTCAACTCCTAGGCTCAAGCAGTCCTCTCACCTTGGCCTCCAAAAGTGTTGGTATTAAATGCGTGAGCCACCATGCTGGCCTATTTTCCATTTTTTAATAGCTCTTCTAGTGGGAGTGAAGTGGTAAAGTGGTATCTCATTGTAGTTTTGAATTGCATTCCCTATTCAACATCATTATCATGTCCTTGTTGGCAATTTGTGTAGCTTTTTTGGAGAAATGTCTATTCAAGTCATTTGCCAATTTAAAAATTTAATGCAGTATGCTTTTCACTTAAAAATATACTACGGGCTGGGTGTGGTGGCTCATGCCTGTAATCCCAGCACTTTGGGAGGCCAAGGCAGGTGGATCGCTTGAGGTCAGTGAGCCAGGATGGTGCCACTGCACTCCAGCCTGAGTGACAGAGTGAGACCCTGTCTCAAAAAAGCAAAACAAAACAAACAAAAAAAGGTCAGTTACTTTACTGTTGGATATCTAGACTGTTTGCCTTTTAAGGTTTTAAAATTAATGCTGTAATGTACATTTCAGTAAGTAACTCTTTGCACATGTCCAAGGTTATTCCTGGGAAAAGTTTTTTTTTTCTCCCAAGTTTCAGACATAATCAGTGTCATCCCCAGCACAATACATCAAAGGGATTTTGTGCATTTAGAGGAGAACTATTTCCTGTTTAAGTGTAAAATTGTGTGGGTGGCTTCTGGAAGACCTTCATTGTAAGCAGCTTTATGGTGAAACATGTCATTTAGAAGTCTGGACCTCCTTTTTTAGTTTGCTATAATCTATATTGGCTGAATATAGATTATTATAATACAATATAATTTTGTCTTTATTGATAAATAAAATACAAGTAAAATAAATAAAATATAAATATATTTTGTCTTTATTGATTATTATATTATAATATTGGGACCCAGTTTCTTCCAGGGTTCTGACTTATGTCTTCTGTCCCAGCTAACATCTTGATTGAACAATGCCAGATGCTGGACATACAGCACTGCTCCAGTACCTCTGGCTTTAATAAATATGAAGGGGGATGAAGCTTGAATGCTTCTTGACCCCAATGAGGATCTGGTGGAACATGTGAGTGGCGGCAGCCTCCGGTCCGAAAGGAGGAAACAAACCTGCCTGTCAGGCCCTGGATTAAGTACCCCCTGCACTCTATTCCTGAGAAAAATTCTTAGAAGCAGAATGGCTGGGCCAAAGTAGGCAATTCTTAATCTGTAGATACAAGTCATTAAATTGCTTTCCATTAAAGTTATACCAATTTATAGTCCTACCAGAAATATAAGAAAGTGCCCATTTCCTTGCATAATCATCAACAATGGGTTTTATGCATTTGAAAATGTTAATCATCTGATTGGCATAAAATGGCACCTTATTGACTGAATTCTTTTTCTTTTTATTTTTTTAGAGATGGAGTTTCACTCTATCCCCCAAGCCATGGAGTACAGAGGCAAGATCCTGGCTCACTGCAGCTCAAGGACTCAGGGAATCCTCTGCCTCCTGAGTAGCTGGGACTACAGGTGTGTGCCACTAGCTCATCTAATTTTTTATCTGTAGAGATGGGGTCTCACTGTGTTGCCTAGGTTGGTCTAGAACTCCTGGCCTCGAGCAGTCCTCCTGCCTTGGCCTCCCAAATTGCTGGGATTATAGGCACGAATCTCCTTGCCTGGCCTATTTTTATTTTTTAGAGACAGAGTCTCACCATGTTGCCCGGGCTGGCCTCAAACTCCTGGGCTCAAGCCATTCTCCCTCCTCAGAATGCTGAGTAGCTGGGACTATATGTGCACGACACCTGCACCTGGTCAGCATCTTATTGCTTTAAATTGCATTTATTTAACTACTATGAATATAAATAATCCTTCATAGATTTATTGGCCATTTAAATTTCTTTCTTTTTGGTAAATTGGCTATTTTGTCTTTATCAATGTTTTATTCTTTTCAATATTAATACTAACAATCTTTTAGCTATACGTTATTCTCTGTCATCCCTCCTTCCTCAACTTTTCATTTGAATTTTACCATTATTGTGATTTTTTTTTTTTTGCATAAAAAGTTTTAAATTTTTGCTGGGTGTGGTGGCTCCCACCTGTAATCCCAGCACTTTGGGAGGCCGAGGATTGCCTGAGGTCAGGAGTTCGAGGCCAGCCTGGCCAACATGGTGAAACGCCATCTCTACAAAAATACAAAAATTAGCCAAGCGTGGTGGCATGCACCTATAATCCCAGCTACTCGGAAGGCTGAGGCAAGATAATTGCTTGAACCTGGGAGGCAGAGGTCACAGTGAGCTGAGATCATGCCACTGCACTCCAGCCTGGGCAACAGAGTGAGACACCATCTCAAAAAAAATTTTTTTTTTTAAGTATAGACTGTGTATAGAGTACTAAGGGGGCATTGAAGGCCATAATCATGATGGTGGCCACAGAGGCCAAGGGAAGCTTCCCAAAGTGGGTGAGTACTGAGCAGAAGGAGTCCTGACGGACAGGTGTGGGGCTAGGACTGGATACAACAGCCTAAATAAGGCATGGAAGTAAGAAATATATATGCTAAAGTAGAATTTTTGACTCAGTTATTCTGACATCATATGACTTTGACTTCTCGCTAGTGGTTTCGTTTGTGGCAGGCCAGGTCTCACTAATGCAGGCCTCCATCACAACTGTTTCAGTACTGACTGATTGGTTTAGTTAAATATTATAAACTAAAAAAAGCCAGTGCCCTTATACAAAGGCTGGAATGTTTTGCCTAGGCCTTTCCCAGGCCTTAAAGCATGACAAAATAAAGGAATTCTTAACAGGACCCATTTAGGATTAAACAAGTTTCACTGGGGGTCTGAAGAAACTCCCCAGGCCTCCACAAGCAAGTTTTTTGGATGTCTGAAAGAACTCCCCAAGCCTCGGTGATTTAGTAGGAGACAAGCTAAGGGTAATCACCCCAAGACCTGGACCCATTTAGTTAAGTAATCTAATTTACTGAGGCTTCAGAGGAAAGTCTTCAGGACTCAGACTTTAGTTATAGATTAAAAGAAGTAAATCACTTATGTCTTTAGACAAATGTGCACTTACACATAGACATATAGCTTAGAAGGTATGTAAGCTCTGGAAAACTCTATAATTTTGAGTTGGTCTGGCAATAATTTCCAGGCCTTCTCCCTGTAACTGGTTACAGAAATAAAACTCTCTTCCACTGGCTGGGCAGGGTGGCTCACGCCTGTAATCCCAGCACTTTGGGAGGCCTAAGTGGGTGGATCACCTGAGGTCAAGAGTTCAAGACGAGCCTGGCCAACATGGTGAAACCCTGTCTCTACTAAAAATACAAAAAAATTGGCTGGGTGTGATGGTGGGCGCCTGTAATCCTAGCTACTCAGGAGGCTGAGGCAGGAGAATTGCTTGAACCTGGGAGGCAGAGATTGCAGTAAGCCAAGATCATGCCATTGCACTCCAGCCTGGGTGACAGACTGAGACTCTATCTCAAAAAACAAACAAACAACTCTCTTCCTACCCAGTTCATCTGCATCTTATTATTAGGCCCGGAAAAATAGCAGCCCAACCCTCAGTTTGGTCCGGGAACAGTTTTTTTATTGACATCTCACTAATGTGTGCAACAAACAGCCCTGACCCTCACCCAGCCCATCACTGAGTCAGTGCTGTCATCATCATCATCCTTGGGATAATCAAAAAGAACACACACACACACACACACACACACACACAAAAGGAGGGAGAGGGAGAGAATGAAGCGCAAGGATGAGATGGAGGAGTCTGTCATACATATTAATGAACAATTTAGTGCTTGCTTCAGTAGCACATATACTAAGATTGAAACAGTACAGAGAAGATTAGCAGGGCCTGTGAGCAAGGATGACATGCAAATTCTTGAAGCATTTCATATTTTGTGCAGTACCAGAGATCATTTCACTAATTGCTGAGTAGCACTAAGGAAACAGTGTGAGTCAAAGCAAAATGGGTGGAACCCAATATTGAATTGTGATTTTCACTACACAAGAAAAACAATTAGGCGGTGTTCACTGGTTGTGGCCTGAAGGAGTCCTACATCTGCAGTCAAAGCTGGAGGTGCATCCCCTCACCTCAGGCTGTGACAAATACCCAAGCCATGTCCCAAGGCCTGCAGTGGCCTCCAAGGCCCAATTCATGTTCAAAGAGCGAATAAGACAAAGACTCAAGAAACATCTGTTAAGAAGAAAAACATTTTTTGATACAAACAGGAAAATCAGATAGTGTCCAGGCTTTTTGCAACTGAGAATGATAAGGACCTGGGCTGGAATCTGTAAGTTGCCTACCAAAGCTGTGTAACCTCAATAGAGGCCAGAGAGTGGTGACATTTGAGGACCAGTTCCAAGAAGAGACAAATATTTTGAAACTTAAGTCAGAAATGGCTGGTAAAGAAAATGTCAACAGACTCATGAGAAGCAAAAATAATACAATGGTGGTAAAAATCGTATTCCTTTAAAACCTTCTAATGGACTGACCAATTCAACTATAGTAATTGTCACACATAAATGTGAGGATAATAATCAAACTTTGAAGTTGTTACCAACTGAAGATGACCCCTAATGTCAACATATGACATTAATGTAAGACATTTCACCTTAACAATAATAGTAAACAGAAACAAACGATTGCAGAAAAACAAAAGCAAGAGGTTGACACACCCAAGAAGTCTATGATGGAATCTTATTGAGGCCAAATTGTTCAGTCTAAGTTTAATTCATTTAGAAAACCTCTACAAGTCAAAGATGAGACTTCTGCAGCAACAAAGAAATTTTCAATTACTATTCCTAAAGCCACAGAGCCTCAGCTTATAAACACCAGCAGGATAACAGTGAAAAGTAATAGAGTCTCAAATACAACTGCTACTGTTACCACACAATGGGTGAGTTGGTTGCTTGGCCAGTGACAGTCCAATGACCACAACCAAGGAAAATTTAACAAGGGGATTTCATTACTTGCAACAAGTAAGGAGAATACTGGGGATAATTCCCAAAGCACCTCCTCTCGGAACAAAGCTAAAAACAGGGCTTGTATTGGGCTGCTTAGCTGAGTCATTGTATGTAGAGGTGGAGTAAAGTCATCAATCATGCTTCTTCATATATCACATACATAGAAAGTGGCAAAAAAACTCCTCCTTGGGTAGGACTTTTTGTATGGTAATGTGGGGAGTTTGTCAAATTCATCTCCAATTCAGAGGGCATCTCTGGATCGAATGGGTTTTGTTTTCTTCTTCCTGGAACTTTTTGAAACAACAAAAACTCAAGGTGCAACAGTGTGTACTTGTTCACAGTGTGTGCAAGGACCCTGGGTTACACTAAATTTAACTTGGGATACACCAAATGTAGTGCTAAGTTTGTGTGATCTCTTATTAGAAGTCATCCAACAATACCCAGGACACTGTGAAAGAAGGCATCAGTAGAATCTCAGCCTTGTTTACAATCAGGAAAAGGTCTCATAAAAAAGAATTATTACAATCAAAAACGGTTTTATCTAGGGTCAAAACCAGTTCTTCTCAGGACATAGAAAAGAAATAAGGCACAATCAAGAAACATGGCATCTGATCTATTGGACAAGTGGTTGCCAAAATAAAGTTTTAAAAAGAAAAAAAAAAAAGGAGCATAGCATGTGAAATCGTAGCCAGGCCTGCTTCATCTTATTGTTTTAAAAAATTATTTTTTAAGCCAGCCACGGTGGCTCACACCTATAATCCAAGCACTTCGGGAGGCCGAGGTGGGTGGATCACCTGAGGTCAGGAGTTCGGGACCAGCTTGGCCAACATGATGAAACCCCGTCTCTACTAAAAATACAAAAATTAGCCGGGCATGGTGTCAGGAGCCTGAAATCCCAGCTACTTGGGAAGCTGAGGCAGGAGAGTTGCTTGAACCTGGGAGGCGGAAGTTGCAGTGAACTGAGATTGCGCTGTTGCACTCTAGACTGGGCAACAAGAGTGAAACTCCATCTCAAAAAACAACAACAACAACAACAACAACAACAACTATTTTTTTACAGACAGGGTCTCATTATGTCGGCCAGGCTGGTCTTGAACTCCTGGTCTCCAGGGATCCTCCTACCTCAGCCTCCCAAAGTCCTGGGATTACAGGTGTGAGCCACCGCCCCCACTCGTGCTTCATCTTCTAATGCCAAACTGATAGAAAAATCAAAACCTATTGACCAGTGAAGACATACTATAGCAAAACCAACTGCTGATGGTAGATCAACTCAATCCAAGGAAAACTCGGAAGAGAGAAAAGCTCATCTGAATGAGTGGAAAGCTGGCAAAGAAAGAGTGCTGAAAAGGCCTCCTAACTGAATAGTTACCTAGTGTGAGCCTTAAGAACAAAATGAAAAACCAGTTGGGTCCTTTTGGACTACCATGGCAGAAGATGAACAAAAATTATTTACAGAAAAGGTAAGCAACACATTTTCTGAATGCCTAAACCTAATGAAGGATGCCCAGAAGAAGAAATACTGGTCACACTGAACAATCTGATTAAAAATATTCCAGATGCCAAAAATCTTGTAAAATATTGAGTATGTCTTGCACATACTGAACCAACCCCAAGTCCTATTGAAAGTATTCTTGCAATCTGTAAGAAGGCCATTCTGGCAGGGGCTCAACCTATTGAAGAGATGCGACACACAATTGTAGATATTCTACCAATAAAGAGTTAAGAAAATGTCAATTTTGGAGAAAATATTGAGGAGGCTTGTGCAACCAAGGAACAAGTCCAAGAAGTCAACACTGAAGATACAACTGTTAATCTAGAGTCAGGAAAACCAGAAATGGGGAATAGACATCATATTTTTTTGTATGCTTCCACAAGCACTGAAGAGAACAGACATCATGGAAATGTGCTATTTCAATATTCTGAAAAATGGCAAGATGACAAAACAAAAGATCCAACCAATGATGTTAAAATCCCCAATACAGAAACTAGGGCAAGTTGCTTAATTAAATATAATGTATTTACTATGCCATACTTGCAAAGTGTAAAAAAGAAGGTGCAATTTGATTAAACAAATTATACATCTAAAGAGCTGAAGTTTTAAATACCAGTGAGATGTTCTCAATGTCAACATAAAACTTTAAAATTGCCAGGTATGTTAAAAGACCATTATCCTTGCGTGTCTTCATTGGAAGAGTTAACAGAGTTGGGAAGTGATACTGATCCCTTTGTATGCTGTCCTAATGCAGCACTATGCTGAATGTACTCTGAGACTGAAATAACAGATGAAATAGAGAGCTCTGGTAAGGAAAAAAAAGTATCAATGCTACCTCCCTCAAACTGCTATCACCAAATCATGAAGTGCAAGACAGAGGACATGGGAGATGACGCCGAAGAGTGGGAAGGAGCCAAATCACAGAGGTCCACGCACCATTTTAAAATGCTTGGACTTAAGCTTGTGGGCAATGGGGAGGACCGAAAAGCTTTTAAGCAGGGAAGCAACATGATTTAACTGCCAAGGAGATAGGAGGAAATGCTCAAACCTGTCTCTCTGAGCTGGGGGTTGGGTTGGATTTTATAAGCATAGGGTAATGAGGTGTGATCTGATTGCATTTTGCAATGACATGATGATGCCAGGAGGCATGATATGACTGGATCCTGCCATGGGGTGATGCCAGAGCTCATCTGATTGGATTCTGGATCCTGCTATGCGGTGTCTGCTTCTCAATTCAGTCCTCCCCACCCTTCTTGGTCTGAGCACTCAGGTTTCCCCTGTGGTAGAACATGTGTTCATCTGGGCATGCTCAGGTTACAGGACTTTCAACCTGGGGTCCATGGCAACCGAGAAATAACTTACAACTTTGCTACATAAAAGTTGAACCAGATTGGCCTGATGTGGTTACAATGATACAACACAGAAAATTCAGAAAAATGGGGTAGGGGGCAAAAGCTAGGGCAAGAATTCAGATTTTGGATGTGCTGTTTGGTTATGGTAGATCTTCGTAGGTCTTTTTAAATACAAAGATCTTGAGAAATTAGACATTAAGTTCTTAAAACCTTTCTTATCATATCCTTCTAAGGCATTGTTTTTCAAAGAAAGAAGTAATTTTGCTTCCCAGGAGACATCTGGCAATGTGTAGAGATATTTTTGGTTGTCACAACTGGAGAGAGGGGTGCTACCGACATCAAGTAGGTAGGGCCCAGGGTTGCTGCTTAGCATTCTACAATGCACCAGTCTTCCATAAAAAAGAATTATCTGGTCCAAATATCAATAGTGCCAAGATGGATACATTCGGTTCTAGGGACTAGAGGAATACCAGCATCTTACTTTACAATTTTGTCCAGGGCCAGACATTGGAGAGTATGAATGGGTCAATTAAAAAACATCACCACCGCTGAAAAGCCAATGTAATCTGAGTGTTGGCAGAGAAATTAAAAGTTATCTAATTCAACCACTCAGCTGATATTTGAATATTTGCTTCAATAACCTGTCATTGCATGAGAAAGTTTATTGCACAAAACAGCTCTAACATATCCACAGGCTGAGAGCCCAACTTGAAAGCATTTCATCTTTTGAAAGGTGTTCAGTTTCTATTTTTCAGTCTAAAATTGGCCTCTATACTGGACCCAGTTTCACTTCTTAGTTATGCAAAGAACAATTTCTTTTCATCATAATTATCTTTGAGGCTTATAAAAGCATAAATTCTCTTTCTTCTGTGCTATGACTTTAGCTTTACGTAAAGAATAAGAGTGGGCTGGGCGCGGTGGTTCATGCCTGTAATTCCAGCACTTTGGGAGGCTTGGTTGGGTGGATTGCTTGAGCTCAGGAGTTGGAGACCAGCCTGGGCAACATGGTGAAACCTCTTCTCTACAAAAAATACAAAAATTAGACAGATGTAGTGGCACACATCTGTAGTCCC
The DNA here is from genome assembly GCF_009828535.3 of Hylobates moloch. NCBI lineage: Eukaryota > Metazoa > Chordata > Mammalia > Primates > Hylobatidae > Hylobates > Hylobates moloch. Next base: position 58,196,523 of record NW_026652291.1, on the reverse strand, counting down.
AGCTACTTGGGAGGCTGAAGTGGGAAGATGGCTTGAGCCCAGGATGCGGAGGTTAAGAGCCAAGGTCGCGCTACTGCACTCCAGCCTGAGGCAACAGAGCCAGACCCTGTCTCCAAAAAAAAAAAAGGAATAAGAGCGAGCACATAGCATTTTCTTTCTATATAAAGAGAGCACATAACGAGGCAAAGCAAATAAAATTATATTTTAGTAGTTTGGACTCGGGTAAAAACAAGAAAACTTTATAATGGCAAGGGGAAGCTGTCAAGAATCAACAAAGAAAATTCATTAACTCTGGACAGAAATTAGGAAAAGCTTCTGATAAGAAAAATAAACCAAAGATTCAGATGCTAAGTGGCACCAAGAAAAATAGGCAACACAAAATATAAATGAAATAAGTCAGCAAAAAGAAAAATAGGCAAACAAGGAAAAACATAAAAGAAACAGAAGATGATAGTAAACGGCATCTGAATTTTAAGGAGAAGCCAGCCTACTAGCAATTTACCTGTAAGTATGGCTGTCTCTGGCCTGAGGCCCTAGGAAATTATATGAGCAGGCCTTTCCTTCTGAATTATTATAAAGGGGACATCAGGTTAAAGCAAACACCAAAAGCAGTCTTCTTCTTCTTCCACCTCCTCCTCCTTTCCTTTCTCCTTCCCCTCCTCCTCTCTTCCTCCTTTTTTTTGAGAAGGCTGGGATTAGGGGTTATGGGAGCTGGGTGGAGTCAGGAGAGGCGGCTAACAACTAGGGGAAAGTTGTACGAATTTGTGTTAGCAATGGGAAGATTTTAACTATATAGGTATATATATAGTTATATATATATGTGTGTGTGTGTGTGTATATATATATGTACACATACATGTTATCACAATGAAAAAAAATAGCAACTAAAAACATTTTCCTGCCTTCCCTCCTGTGCTCACTGCTTAGTCACCAGCAGCAGCAGCCCAGGTCAGGGCAGTCTCTCACATTCCCAGTTCCCTGCAGATGGACCTCTGATCACTGTAGTACATAGATCCTGTCATATTTATAGGAAACACAGTGACTCAGCGACAACACCACTGCCACTGTCCCGCCAGTCCATCAATCAAATGTCAAATTTGAGGCAGCACTGGCTGGGCCCGCCAGGATGAAGGGTGTGGACACAGAGCCACACGCCCTTCTGTTTTCTTGTCTAGACCCATTTTGTGTGGGCCTAGAATCCAGAAACCTGATGGGAGACTCTTCATTTTTTACTGAAATTAAGAGCATCCCAGTCCCAGGTGGCAAGGGGCAAGAGACTGCATTCTTCAGGCCAAGCAGGCGCGGTCAGCTTCAATTACCCCTGGGTAGTTGGGTTCACTGAATTTGGTGGCTCCTGGCCAGGACTGCATAACAGACACAGAGGCCCAAGGGTTTGCAGAAGACCAGGAGGGGCCCTCTGCCTCCTGCCTCATTGTGAGGCCCAGGTTTCCAGCCAGGCAGAGTGTGCTGCTGCCCTCAGGGGCCCATTGCAGAGGAGGAACTTGGGGAGCGCCCCACACCATGGGGAGGAGAGTCTTTCCCCAACTAAGCCACTGCCAAACGCCATTACCTTAGGAAAGGCGCTTTGTGAGACCTCAACCTGGGCAGCCAAGAGGCCACAAGATGGCAGCAGAGGACACAGCCCTGGACACGAAACCTGAGCCATCTTGCCAAAAGGCAGATTCAGAAACGGAAAAGAGTTCATTTGTGAAATACTGTCAGTTGTCTATAATCACGTATTAAAAGCCAGAATAAACGACAGAATTTCAAAGAAATTAGGGTAAAATGTATTCACATGGAGAATTTCCCGACCACCAATGTGCCACAGCTGCATATGAAGCCACATATCATGAACTGGATTACTTTAATGTTTAAAAGGATAGGGGTCACGGCCTTTAAAAACTGACGTCAGCAGAAACCTTGTCAGTTTCTTCTTTCAGTGAAGTTCTTATTCAAGTAAAATGAGTGACCTCCACAGAGGCTGCCAAACTGATGAAGAAAGAGGCAGATACAGTGGTTGCTGGGAATCACTGCAGCAAAGCAGAACGCTGTCATGGAGCAGCCCGGGACTGTGGCAATAGGCAGTGTGGAGGGGGAATAATGAGGAACACAGGACAAGTCTCAAATAGTCTTTGCTTGCAGCTGGCAGAGGATAATGCACAGGAAAGCGGCATTAGCAGCACTGGAACTAAATCCCAAATCTGACTTCTCATCTACTGCGCCTTCCATTGTTACATATTCCCACCTCCCCCACTCCTCAGTTATGACTAACAAATATGTCTCCAGACCTTGCAAAATATCCTCTGGGGAACAAAATGACCTTTCTCTGAGAACCAATGCCCTAGAGGGATATGATGAAAAAGGTTTTATCAGAAAGGTTTTAGGAATTTAAGTCTCTTGGACTTTGCAAGGTCTACATGAACTGTAACATATATTCAAAACCTAAATTCCTACTATGTTTATCTAATGCAGACTGATGATTGAAGAACTATAGCTGAACTGGCTCTTGAGTTTTAAGAAATTATCATTTAAACTACTTCTTACCTCTACAAGCAATTTATTTTCAACCCCTGAAGTGGTTTATAAAGTACTTTTCCTTGTGTGATTTTATTTTAGCCTTGATACTCCAGTAAGGTAGAGAGAATAAATATTATTACCATAACCTCCAAGTGCACAAAATGTAGTTCAGAGAGGTTTGACTTGCCCAAGCAACAGAATTAGAATCTAGGTTTCCTGAGTCCCAGTCCTATTATTTTTTTGAGGAAAAATTTCTAGTAAGAACTTAGGGGTTCATGAAATCAAAACAAGGAAGTAAGTATGGGCATAACTGCTGGAACAGATAAATTTCAACTGCTAAGCTGTTCAAAAATCACCACAAATTATTAATTCCATTTCTTTTTTTTATTTTTGAGACAGAGTCTCGCTTTGTCTCCCAGGCTGGAGTGCAGTGGTGCGATCTTGGCTCACTGCAACCTCTGCCTCCTGGGTTCAAGCAATTCTCCTGTCTCGAACTCCCGAGTAGCTGGGATTACAGGCACCCACCACCATGCCGGCCTAATTTTTGTATTTTTAATAGAGACGGCCACCATGTTGGTCAAGCTGGTCTCGAACTCCTGACCTCAGGTGATCCACCCGTCTTGGTCTCCCAAAGTGCTGGGATTACAGGCGTGAACCACCAAGCCCGGCCAACTATGTTTCTTTTAATGAAGTATTTCTGCTTCCCCTCTCCTTGCAGGCATTGCCCTTCTGGCCTTCCTTAAGTTGGGTGTGGCTATATGACTTGCTTTGGCCATTGAATGGGTGGAAGTGACATGAATATATCACTTCAGGGCAGCATTTGAGTCCATGAACAATTCTTCATGCTTACTTCACATTCTGAGGCGGGGGGCGGGGCGGGTAACCTTAACCTTCATAGGGACAGGGTAGGATCTCAAAATGGTGGCGCTCCATGAGCTTGGGAGGAAACATTTGCAATGAACAGAACTCTTTGCCAGCCTACTTTGGACACGTAGTATGAGAAATAAACCTTTGTGGTTTTAAGCCACTGTGGTTTTGGCATTTACCACAGCAGAGCCTAGCCTAATCTGACTGATAGAGGTTAATTTCCACGGTCATCAAGCTTCTCTGGAACTAGAATGCAATATCTAATCTGATCACATCACTAAAACCTGGAAAACAGAACAAATTGTTAATTTTCTTCCCTCAGCTTCCTCATCTACCACCACCTTCTGACTTTCAAGAAAATTATTCTTTTCTCGGCCCTGCACACATGAGCTCTCCATTATTCTGGCAGTTAGACTGGGGGAGAGGAAGAAGTGCAGAAGGCCTAGATCTTTTCTCCATTCCAGAGCCTGATCCCGGAACTGTCCCCACCCACTAGTACTCACACTTAACCTTGTCATAGGAAGATTATTACCACTCTTCCAAGGTGTCACAAACAGAAAGGAGCTGCAGCGGGCACCACTGCAATGTCAAGGCAAGGCAGCCAGGCTGCGCTCTATCCTCACTGGTGCCTGACCCTGGCTAGGCCGGGAGAAGCAGCATTCTCTAGGGAAAGAAGCCTTCTCAAGTGGGAACAAAAATGAGTGTGAGGCGAACAGCCATCCCGGGCACTATGTGAATTTGGGGTGAGTTCTCTTGGTACTCCAGCTGTGGTCAATTTCTAGTTTCTTGAGGCCAGCAAGCTGCCCAGCTGCTGCTGCTATTGGGACTCCCAGTTCTCCTGGGCTTTTCCCAAGCCCAAGCGAGCCTGACATCTTTGCATACTTGCAAAGGTCGTAAACGGTGGGGTGAACGCAGACAGAACTTCAGCAACCCGACCGCAGCCGAGATCAAAGGTCGGCGGGTCAGCCCAGAGGCCGAGCCTGCGCAGTCCAGCTCCCGCGTTGGAGATAAAGGGTGGCGGCGGGCGGGCTCGTTACACCGGCGTGCTCGCAAGAGGCGGGAAAGCGTTAAGGAGAGACGCGGGTCGCAGCGTCCCTCCCTCTGCCTGCCCTATCTACCCGCCTGCCCAGCGAGCCTGTCCATCTTCAGCGCCCAGGCCCTAGGGGAGGGGACGAGAAAGGCCCCGCGCTTCTGACTCATCATCTCCAACCCCTTTCTCGCGCGCGCTCCAAGTCTCAGGACTTCGGACCTGGGCCCTCCTGCGAGGGGGTGCGGCGACAGCATCTGGGAAGCCCCAGCTCTGCCAAGCGTCAGCCTCGAGGCCTCGCCAGTCTCTGAAGCTGCCAGCGCAGGGCTGGGGACCCAGATCCAGCTCTCTATTGCAGTGGCTGGGGGAGGGGCACGCCAGTACAGGACCGCCCGCCCCGCTCCTCCCCGAACGCGGGTCCAGTGGTCGCGTCCGAGAAAGCGCTAGGCTAGGCCCCGACTTCCCCGCCTAGCGTCACTCAGCACTTCCAACAGCGCCCCTACCGCGGAGAGAAGGCTCTTTATTTCCTAGCCGGTCACGGGCTAGCGGGGCATCCTGGGACTTGTAGTCTCCGCTACAGTAGAAAGGAGACGGATCGAAAGGGGAACTGGGGCACTCCTGAATTGGATTCAGGGAGTTGGCGTGTGCAGGGTCCGGGATTTGGAGTGGATGGGATTATCAAAGGTGGACAGAAAATAAAAGTGCGATGAGGCAGATGTGAAGCTTTATGGGGAGGTGACAGGAAGAGAGGATATAGATGGAAGGGAGAAAGCAGCTTTTCAGGGTGGTGAGGTAAGGATATAGTCTCGTCCAGGTGTATCTTCCCCTAACAGGGAAGGAACGAAAAAAGGGCCTGCCCTGAGTGAAAAGTGAAGGCACTCCCGGACTTCCTATTGGACTCCAAGGATCCCAGCAATCTTCTGAGTTTGGTGGGGTGGGATGCAGGAATGTCTGGAGAGCATTCTCTCAGGGTGGAAGGAGAGCAGCACGTGTCTGTTCCCGCTGTCCCGCCCTCTCATTTGCTCCTGTGCTGGCCACCGTGGGACCATTCTCCAAACCAGGAACCTCTTCCAACTCAGAGAAGCCCTGAAAACCAGAGACAGGTGTGAGCAAATTGTAGAGGTGAGAAAGAAGAAACCCCAGACAGAAACAACTGCTTCCTCCTGCCCAATTTTTTATCCTGTTTCCCATAGTCCTGCCAATATTTAGGCAGCTTCCTAATGCTTTCCCACTCTTTTAACCTCAATCATTTGGATTCCCAATTCCCTCTTACCCACCGTTAGGGGAGAAATGTTCAAAGCCAGAGAAAGCCAATCAGTTTCATTCTAGGACCTCTTCTTTTCTCTCCTGCCCCATTGTTTTCCCTTAAGTGCCACTGACCAGGATAGCCAGTGGAAAAATTAGTTGGCAGCTAGCTATTCATGCTTTCTTCCCTGCCCCCATACCTCCTGCAGCTCTTGATAGTGCAGACTCTGGCTCCTGCAGCATCCTGGTTTCCTCTGGCTCAGCAAGAATAGGGCGTGCACTGAGACCAGCACTCCCCCTAGGGTGAAGGCCTCAGCACTGAGTTCCAGCACCAGCAAGCCAGCATACTGCAGGTAGACAGGGCTGAGAATGCAGGGACCCCCGCACCTGTTTGCCCCTGCCCTTTTCCCTTGCCACCTCCTCTTGCCTCCTTATCCTCCCACCTTCTCCTTCATTCACCAGTACCTGGGAGGAGGCAGTTGGGGCAGGCCCCAAGGCTGTCTTCATCACCTCGACCACCACCACGATGAAACCCAAGATCAAGTTGAAGGTGTTGAATATCATCATGGCCCGCACCTGCCAGTGAGCCAGCTCAGCCCTGCCCAGCCCTTCCAACCTCAATCCCCACTTGCAGCCTAGCTGAAGACAAAACTCAGCTTCTGCTTCTCAGCCTCCAAACAGGGCCATAAGCCCTCTAACTTTTTTGCTTTCCTCCTCAGTCATTGAGGCCAGTCAGTGGTGACAGCTGAGAGAATGAGTCAACACTTAGCCACTTACTTCCTAGGCTGAGGGTTGTAGGTGTCTGTTTTAGGGAGTGGGAGGACAGTGCTGCGTTCTCTTCCCTCTCACCTTCCAGAGGCGGGGTGCTCTGCGAAGCTCGAGAGTGACAGTCCCAGTGAGGAGACCCTGAATGGTGAGAAGGGCAAGTGTTGAGCTCTGGTCCCATTAGGAAGGGGCCCTGGGACCTTCCACCCTCCCTTGTGGTGGGTCTTACTGAGGCTCCAGGCCCAAGAGGCAGCGCTGTGGCCATGTGACAATCAGAGTTCAGGCAGGCGACTGAGACAGCAAGGGGCACCACAACCACTGCCAGCCATAGCTGGCTCACCTGGGGGTAAGGGCAGGGTAATTGGGGAGGAACTGTCAGGGATTCCCTCCCTTCTCATAACTCCTACCTCTTTAGAGATCAGGAAATGGGATTGAATGCAGGGTGGAGGAAAGCAGTCAACCCAGAGCAAGGAAGTGATCATTAAAAATTAAGTATCATTTAATTTTTTCTGCCTCATATTGTAGTTTAGTTACTTACCTGTATGTTTTCCCCCACAATATGGAAGCTACTTGGGAGATTAAGGGTCTTGCCTTGTTTATTTCTATGTTTTCCTCTACCCTCCTCCCATTCAGAACCTAGCCCAGTTTCTGGCACATGGTAGGTGCTCACTTAACATGGATGGATGGATGGATGGAATTGAATTGGGTAGAAGTGGACATGCTGAGACCTGGGATGGGGTAGCCTGGCCTCACCGCTAGCACCAAGAGGTGCCCACTCTGCCTGTGCCTCGCCCAGTGTTGTAGCTTTTCCAGACGAAGGCTGTGTCTCTCCTGCTCTTGCTCACAAGCTCTATCTTCCATGGCTCCTTTGCCCCCAAGAATTAGGTGCTTCCTAGGCTGGGAAATATGCGTTGTAGGTTCTGTCTATTAGGAGACAGGACATACAACAACATATCTTTCAGCTACACCTCTGCCCACTCCCAATATCCAGGGATTTGAGGTCCAGGTCCTCACACCTACCTAGTCTGAAGCAGCTACTCCAAAGGGATGGGACCCAGCTGGGTCCTAGGTCTCCTAAGGGGCTTGATAGCTCAGAGCAGACGACAAACTTGTCCTGGCAGAGAAAGGCTGTCAGGGATGGGGTGTGGTGGGGCAAAGGTTTCTATGAAGGCCTAAGGATCTAGGGAGTAGCCCTGGGTAGATACCGGCCTCAGTTCACTCCACAAGATGTCTAGCCCGACCTCACTCTGTTCCCATTTCTCATTACTCCCATTTCTGCCCATCCTGGGTTCCTTTTCTGGTTTCACTTACCTCATCCCCATGGACACTATCACTCTGGACCTCAATTCCCCCTCATTTCCATAGGATCTTACTCCTTTCTTTGGCTTCCTCCTCAAATTATTTGTCCTTCCCTAGAGATCCTACTTTCTGTCTGGATTGGTCCCCTGTCATTACTACTTGCAGCTTTGCCCCCGACCAGGTAAGGTTGAATTCCAGTGGCTTTCTTGCCTCTCACTTTCTGGGCAGTCTCCCTTCCCTTCTTTCTTGAAGGTTTTACTCTGAATTGAACACTGACTCAAAGGATGGGTGGGGGGGGGGGGGAGCTGTTTATGCTGGGGATTGTTTTTGATTCAATGATAACCTGCAACTGGATGTATATATATATATATCACGGTCCTCAAATAGTGAATCTTGGAAAGGATGCTATTGCAACAATTAATATTTTTGAGAGAGAAGGTGCCTCATAGCTAGACAGACCTGGGCTGGAATCTTAGCTCTGCTGCTTCTCCATCTGTGTGATCTTGGATACATTATTATTATTATTATTATTATATTATTATTATTATTATTATTATTGAGACAGGGGCTCACTGTCACCCAGGCTCGAGTGCAGTGGCATGATCATGGCTCACTGTAGCCTACACTTTCTGGGCTCAAATGATCATCCTGCCTCAGCCTCCCAAGTAGCTAGGATCACAGGCACATGCCACCATGCCTGGCTAATTTTTAAATTTTTTTGTAGAGACAGGGTCGTCTCACAATGTTGCCTAAGCTGGTCTCAAACTCCTGGGCTCAAGCCATCCCCACTCCTTGGCCTTCCAAACTGCTGGGATTACAGGTGTGGGCCACTGTGTGTGTCCTGATAGATATGTTTTTCTACCTATTCGCACCTCAGTTTGTTCACTGATAAAAGGGGGCTAACAATATGACTGTGAAGAGTTGTTGATTCAGGGTGGGTGTTTAATAACTATTAGTGGTGCTGATGAGGTCACACTGATAAGTCTGATGCCCATACACTAAAGGTGTTATTCAGAAGGAAGCTGGGGACAGTCAGAAGCACAACCAGCTGGGCCCAAATATACTCTATAGATCAAAACAAATCCCAGATCTAACTGGGTGCCCTTGGCAAGTTGCTTAATCTCTCTGTTCCCTTATCTATAAAAGGAAGTTAATAATGCCAGTCTCAAGGGGTTGCTTTCAGCATGGAAGAGAGCTTAGCCCAGTACCTGGCACACAAGTGCTCAATGTTAGTGGCTGTGATCATCATCACTATTATTATTTCTTGTGGTTGACGATAAGAGGAGACAGCGCCGGAAGACTCTAGAAGTTAGTACGAGGAGGGAGGCAGGGTCCTGGGAGGCAAGTGATCCTTTGTAAGCCACTACTGCCCCATCAGTGCTGTGCCAACATCGCCGGGTCATTGTATCTGCTCTTTTCTTTCCCAGGGAGTGGGAGTCACGTTTTAAAGAGATCCAGAAAACTGTTGTGTGTCTACTCCTCCTCAATTCCCACGTGCATTGATTTTATTTGGTGGCGATGTGAGATGTTGGGCTTGCACTGAGGATCCCCGAGCCTGCAGGCCACTGGGGAAACAGACTTCCTGAAGCCTCATTTTTCTTACTTGTAAATGGGGACTAATTTAATTATAGAGGGTTATTGGAAAGATTATATACTATTAGGTAGGTGAACAGGCATTCAGTAAATATTGACTAAATCTGAGTATACTACTTACCAGTTTGTAGTCTAGACTACAATCGCCTGGAAGGAAGGTACCACTTCTTTCTCATCCCTCACAGCGCTGAGCCCAGTGCCTGGCACTTAGTAAGCACTCAGTAAATATTTGTTGTATTGAAGAGCCATTAAAGTGACTTGAGGAATGGAAAATAGAATTCGAGAGGAAGGAGCAGGAATTGTTTATTAAGAACGGAAAGGACCGAAGAGTAACTTTAATAATGTTTCTTATACGGCCGACATTAACTATCTCTATAATCGCCCCTCCTCCTCCCCCAAAAGAGAGACAGAAATTGTAAGGGAGAGGCTTTGAGATAAAACCCCAGGAAGAACTTCCCGAGTCTGTGCATGTTGGGGCAGAAAGAGCGGCAGAGCCAACTCCTTCCCTGGTATGTCCGGGTTTAGGGAGGGAGGGGCAGTGCTGCTTGGAGGCTGGGGGAAGGACGAGATGACCTTTCAAAATCTCTTCCAGTCTCCTGTTGGAATCCTCTGTGCGCCCCACCCCCGCTCCCTCCCTTCCTCCCTCCCTCCGACAGCGCCCCCCGTCTCCAAACCGCCCGCACCCCGCCCCTGGCGGCCGCCTCTCGCGGCTCCCGGGGTCCCCAGCTCCCTGTCCCCGGAGCCAGAGCCCGGCTCCCGCGCGGCTCCCAGCCCCGCCGCGCCGCCCCCCGCATGCTAATGGCCGGGCCGCCTCCCGCCGCACACAATGCGGGCCAGGGCCGGGGGCGGGGGACCGGGGAGGGGGCGGGGGCCGGGCCGGGGGCGGGGGGGCCGGGGCCCGGCGCATCTCCCCCGGCCCCACGTAACGCTGACGCCCGCGCCGCCGGCCCGCCGCCCGCCGCCGCC